>NC_053023.1:329288407-329523669 GCF_003073215.2 Triticum urartu | reverse complement strand
AAGCTTATAGGAAGGGTAAAAGGTATGAAGTGGAGCTGCAGCAAGCACTAGCATATATGGTGGCTAACATACGCAAATGAGAGCGAGAAGAGAAGGCGAAGGCACGGTCGATAAACAATTATCAAGAAGTGATCCTATAACAACCTGCGTCCAAGCGTAACTCGAGACCGTGTTCTCTTCCTGGACTTCGCCGAAAAGAGACCATCACGGCCACACACTCTGTTGATTCATTTTAATTAAGTTAAGTTTCGGGTTTTCTACAACCGGACATTAACAAATTCTCATCTGCCCATAACCACGGGCATGGCTTTCGAAAGATCAAATACATGTAGGGGGTCCCAACTTAGCCCATCACAAGCTCTCATGGTCAACAAAGGATATTCCTTCTCCCAAGACAATCCGATCAGACTCGGAATCCCGGTTACAAGACATCTCGACAATGGTAAAACTAAACCAGCAAAGCCGCCCGAATGTGCCGACAAATCCCGATAGGAGCTGCACATATCTCGTTCTCAGGGCACACTCAGATGAGCGCTCCGTACAACTAAAACCAAACCTCGAGTTTCCCCGAGGGGGCGCTGCAAAGGGCTCTAGTTTGGACCAACACTCAGAGGAGCACTGGCCCGGGGGTTTAAATAAAGATGACCCTCGGGCTCCGGAAACCCAAGGGAAAAGAGCTAGGTGGCAAATGGTAAAATCAATGTTGGGCATTGCTGGAGGAGTTTTATTCAAGGCGAACTGTCAAGGGTTTCCCATTATAACCCAACCGTGTAAGGAACGCAAAATCAAGGAACATAACCCCGGTATGACGGAAACTAGGGTGGCAAGAGTGGAACAAAACACCAGGCATAAGGCCGAGCCTTCCACACTTTACCAAGTGTATAGATGCATTAAAATAGACAAGATATAATAATGATATCCCAACAATAAACATGTTCCAACAAGGAACAAACTCCAATCTTCACCTGCAACTAGCAACGCTATAAGAGGGGTTGAGCAAGGCGGTAACATAGCCAAACAACAGTTTGCTAGGACAAGGTGGGTTAGAGGTTTGACATGGCAATATGGGAGGGATAATAAGCAAGTGGTAGGTATCATAGCATAGGCATAGCAATAGAGCGAGCATCTAGCAAGAAAAGATAGAAGTGATTTGGAGGGTATGGTCATCTTGCCTGCAAAGTTCTCCGAGTTGACGTTAGCTTGATCCTCGTAAACGTACTCAATGGACTTCTCGATCACGTACTCATCTCCTGGCTCTACCCAAAGCAAGAACACAAACAAAGGGAGACACAATCAACCACGTGCAATGCACAAGCAACATGATGCAAAACATGGCATGATATGCGGGATGCGATATGCGATGCATATGCATGCTTTGGAAAGGAAAGATTTAACCTGGCCTCAACTTGGAAAACCAAGAGTGCCACTGGAAACAGGAGTTGATTTCGGTCGAAATTGATATAAAGATCACCGGAATCGGATGCACGGTTTGCAAATGGCAAGCAAAACAAATATGGCACCGATCTGCGATTAACAGCACGAGACCATCTAAATGCATCAAGAACAACATGCTACAGCACTCTAACATAGCAAGAAAATACATGGCAGGGATCCACTCATGATGCTTGACAAAAGATTAACACTGAGCTACGGCTAATTCACTCAATAGCAGGTTCAAACAAGCATGGCAAAAGTGCAAAAGATATCAGGTTACACACTTAGTGAAATTAACAAGTCAGGAATTTAACATCAGGAAGCAATGTTTAGAGCAAGATAACAACATGGTACATGAACATATCATGGCAAAGCAAGTAATGGCATGAAGCTACTCAAAGCATACAACAAAAGTCCCTTACTGACCATAAGCCAAAAGGGATCAGAAAATACAATGGCAACCATGTGAACATAGCAACTTTCGTTAACAGATTCAGACTTAGCAGAAAAACTGGAACATGGCAAAACAGGTATTGAGTAGGCATGTTTACGAGCTTGATGCACTCACCACAAGGCATTGCATGACAAACTAAGCATACACCCAACAAGTAGACATGGCAAGAACAACCTCATAGCATGCATAGATCAACTACAACAACCTCGGCAAAAATGCTTAACACGTAAACATTCTGCCAGGAACATTTTATAGCAAAAGTAGAGCTCGATTGAGTCAAGCTAGGGTGCTCCATAATTGCAAACAAAGATATGGATGGATAGATCACAACAATATCTACAAAACATCCTTACTGATCATGCTCAAAAGAGGCATGGATCACTCTGTAGCAACATGAATACATGGCATAAAAATATTAACAGAGCAAAGACTTAGAAGATTTCTATGTCCCTGAAATCAGCAACATTACGAGGGCTACTTTGCATGCTTGTGCTAGTCACCACAGAGATCACAAAAATACATGGCATATACCCCTGTAAAGATGGCATGGCATACTTCAAAACACATGTAGGGCTCAAGTTCAAAGGAGGCACACATTAAACATGGCAAAAATGACAAATGTGCATTTGCTGATAAGGATCTGAAACTAACATTGCATAGCCCTCTTGCAACAACATTTAGGGTATCAAGATGAACTCAAATGAACATGGTGCAATGAGATGAAATGAAGTACTCGTTGAGACGAACAATTTGATATGCTACACGCCCAAAACGGGGCCACAGTTGTAGAGTTATGATGCGATGAAATATGCATACAAATACTGAAACGGAGGCAAAAAGTCAAACCGATCGAGATCTAGGGTTTGCACGTGGATCGAGGCGCTCGCCGGAGAGTCGCCGGAAACGTCGGGGAAGAAGAAAGCGGCGGCTGGCGGGTGAGGAAGAGGTGGCCGGAGGGGGTCCCGAGCGGCGCGGCGAGGATGGTGGCTCCGGCGCGAGCGCGAGGCGGCACGGCAGCGGTCGGCGACGACGAGAGGAGGCGGGCGGCGTGGTTGTCCGGCGAAAAGGCGCGGCGGTGGCGGCGGCGTGGAGCGAGCTGGGCGACGCGCGGCTTCGGGCCGGGGGGAGCCCGCGATGGGCTCCGGTGGGCCGCGCGGTGGGCGGAGGCGGCCGAGCCATGTGTCACGCCCTGGTTGGGAGCGGACGGCGGTGGCAAGGCGTCCGGCACGGAGCGGACATGTCCGGTGCGCGGAGAGGAGCGGGGCTAGGGTTTAGGGTGGTTTGGATCCAGAATTTCGGGGAAGGAGTGCCTATTTATAGGTAGAGGGAGCTAGGAGGCTCCAAATTGAGCACGGTTTTCGGCCACACGATCGTGATCGAACGACCTAGATGATGGAGGGGTCTTAGGTGGGTTTTGGGCCAATTTTGAGGGGTGTTGGGCTGCAACACACACGAGGCCTTGACGGTCCCTCGGTTAACCGTTGGAGTATCAAACGAAGTCCAAATGGCACGAAACTTGACAGGCGGTCTACCGGTAGTAATCCAAGGCCGCTTGACAAGTCTCCGTCCAATCCGAGAACGTTTAACACCCGCACACTAAAAGAGGTAAAAGGGGACACCGGAGGACATAGGAGCGCCGGAATTCAAAACGGACAACGGGGAAAATACTCAGATGCATGAGACGAACACGTATGCAAATGCAATGCACATGATGACATGATATGAGCTGCATGACAAAGACAAAACAACACGAAGGAAAAAACCCAACAACGAGGAAATATCATAACTTAGTGCCGGAAATGGCAAGAGTTGGAATACAAATATGGCAGGTTACATACGGGGTATTACAGATTTGCAGGTTTGTCGGGGGTGCCATGAATCTGACAAAGCTTGTCAAGAATTTTGTTTAGGCTAGATTGTCCTTCTCTGGTGCCTTTGAAAGGATTTTTCCGTTGACCTGGCCGAGAGCCCTTGAATCCGGCGTTTATCGTCGTGTTATCTGGGCTACCTTCTTTATTTCGACGCTTGTTTTTATTGCGTCGTGGTTTGCCATTGCCATCCCTAACTTCGGATGTGCTTGGGTCAGTGACGCCCCAAGACCGGAGCTTCGGATGCCCTCCAGGGTTTCCGGGTTTCGTCGTGTGATTTGTTTGGTTCTTTGCATTCGTCATTGCATCATGTTGCATTTCATCATGTCATCATGTGCATTGTGTGTTTTTCATAAATATTAAGTTGTTGCATGTTCCATGCATGAATCTTGCTTCATCACCTTCTCCTTCCCTCTCACTTCCTTCTTCTTTCATGTCTTTGCAAGCGACCTTATTCCTCCTCCATTAATGTTCATCTTTCCCCCATAAATCTTGCCTCTTTCCTACACCCTCTCTGTCTGACTTCATCCCATTCGAAGTTGTTTTGGTCAGGTTCAAAAATGATTGAAGTTTGAGAATAATTCAAACTCTAATTATTTTTCTACCTTCTAAAAATGCCTGAGCAATTTATTCAAACCCTACATAAATCCAGGGTTCCAGATATATAGTTATATATCTCATATCTCTAACCAAAAACCCCTGGATTTTCCCCTTTGTTGGTTGTTTATTTATATAAACAATAATTCATAAAGGAAAGAATTTAGAGGGAGAGGGAGCCAACAGCCAGGCCGACCTGCTTCCTCAAGGCCCAGCAGGCCCATCTACCCCCACTCCTTTCCTAACCCTAAACCACTCCCTGGCCTGACCCTCATCTCCCTCGCATCTCCCCAGTGCCGCTAGGAGCCCTGCGCTTGATTCCATCTCCCCTTTCCCTCCTGCAGCGTAGCTACCTCGCTCTCGACCTCCCTCTCGATCTCCCTTCAGCGCACGCCCCGTGCTCGATCCCTCCTGCCATTCAGCGCCGCCGTCAACTCCTCCCTCACCCGCGCCTCATCCCGTCCCCTCTGCCTCCGCCCGACGCCTCACTGCTGCCTCCTCGCCAGGGCCCTCGCAGGCTTCTCCTCATCGCTAGACCCTGCTTCGCCGCCAAGTCTCATGCCTCCTGCCTCGGCTTCGAGCACGAGGAACGAGCGCCTCCATCCCTCCTCGGTCGTCGGAGCATCTTTGACGCGGGTCCTCGTCCACGGCACCCCGGAGCTACGCGCCCGAGGCCTCCTCCTCGACCTCGCATCCCTCCTGTGCGCCACTTGCCCGCCGGCAGGGCCTCGTTCCTACATCCGGATGCGCCAAGCTCGTCGCCGTCCTCGCCCTACGAGCTCACCACCGTTCCGCTGCCTCGCTGCAGTTGCTGCTTCATCGTCCCGTTCCGCTGCCTCCCGCATCCGGTCGCTGCCGATGCCCACGACCAGCGCTGTGCCTCTGCTCGCGGATGCCGCTGCCAGTGCCCGCACGTTGCTGCTGCTTCGCCGACACCTCCCGTCGTTGACCGCCAAGACGGGTCTGTGCTGCCACGTTTTGGTCTCACCAAGTTCCGTCAAGCCGGCCGTGTACGTCAACCATCGCCGGGGGTTTCTTCAAGGTCGACTATGGCATGAAGATATGTACAACTACGCGGGTTCGCCGAGTACGATTACTCACGGGATCCGTCAAGTTCATCTACATGCGTGTACGACTACTCATCCGGGATGCGTCGAGGCTCCTCTCGGAACGAACGGGAATGACTACCGTAGCGCCGAAGACCTTGGATGTCTGAATGAGTGCTGACCGAAACGCCTAAGTACTACTACTTCCACGATGAACGTTTGTTCGGCCAAGTACACCTTCGGATGGCCGAGTTCCGTTTCAAAATGTTCTACTATCCGATGTGGATTTCGTCAAATACCACATGGAAACGCCAAGTACCCCCTAAGCGCAAAGACGCCAAGACCGTTCGGGATTCACCAAGTACCGCTACCGATGGCTCGAACATCTTTGGAAACATGTACCGTCGACCCTCGAAGCCTCCGTGGACGTCAAGTCCCTCCCTCGCCATGATCCCGAACATCTACGGAAAATTGGGCAACTAAGAACGTGAACGACTACCGCCGCCAAGATCACGAGTACCTCTACCGTCGTCATGTACCCCTACTTCCACTACCGAATGTCCCGAGAACATCTACTTCCCCTACACCGCATTGAACTTGAACCCCTCCGATAACGCATGCTTCGAAGTATAACTCCGAGACGACCGCTCGCGAACGAATGCATGTGTGATGTATGAGATGCTCGTGCTTGCTCCATGCTCGAATTGTCGGTGCACGTTGCCCCTCTTTTGCCTTGTCATCATCGTCGGACTCATGGGACACCCGGTATCCGGGAGTGCCCCACCATCCTTGTATGACACGCATCCGCACACTTCTCCTTTGCATCGGTATCTCAATCGAGTTACCGGAACCGGATCATTGCCGTGGCACCCCTTTCCTTTCACCACGGTGACAAATGCTTCATAATGCTCTTGTCAACTTTTAATAAATATTGCATAAAACTTGCTCATGTCATTCGCATCATGATAACAACTTTTAAAATGGTTAAAAGTGTTGTTTGCTTAAATTACTAATCGCACATGAGGTTTTACCGGAAATTATTGTTTGATGTTTCCGGCCTCATTTAAAATGCTTAACTATGTTTTTACTCATGTTTCACCTCTTCCCATGTTTAAACAACATTTAATATTTTTGAGTACCTAACCGGGAGAGAACTAAATAATTGATGTGGTGTTCCGTCAATATGCAAATCGTTGCATACTGAGCTCCACTTAATTTGTAGGATTGCTTGTGCACTTTGCCATGCCATGCCTCATTAATCCGGACATGCATCATATTTGGTTGTGCATCATGTCATGCTTATGTGGTGGTTGTTTACTATAGTGTTTGCTTCTTTCCGGTGTGCTGCTTCCGGTCGGTTCCGATAACGTCGTGTTTGTGAGGATCCGTTCGACTACGTCCGTTTGTCTTGTTCATGGACTCGTTCTTCTTCCTTGCGGGATTTCACGCAAGATGATCCATACCCTCGAAATCACTTCTATCTTTGCTTGCTAGTTGCTCGCTCTTTGCTATGCCTATGCTACGATGCCTACCACTTGCTTATCATGCCTCCCAAATTGCCATGTCAAACCTCTAACCCACCTTGTCCTAGCAAACCGTTGTTTGGCTATGTTACCACTTTGCTCAGCCCCTCTTATAGCGTTGTTAGTTGCAGGTGAAGATTGAAGTTTGTTCCTTGGTGGAACATGGAGATTTTGTTCCTTGTTTGAACATGTTTACTTGTTGGGATATCACAATATATCTTATTTAATTAATGCATCTATATACTTGGTAGAGGGTGGAAGGCTCGGCCTTATGCCTGGTGGTTTGTTCCACTCTTGCCGCCCTAGTTTCCGTCATATCGGTGTTATGTTCCCGGATTTTGCGTTCCTTACGCGGTTGGGTAATAATGGGAACCCCTTGACAGTTCGCCTTGAATAAAACTCTTCCAGCAATGCCCAACATTGGTTTTACCATTCACCTCCTAGCCTTTTCTTTCCCTTGGGAGTCGCGCTCCTGAGGGTCATCTTATTTAAACCCCCCCCGGGCCAGTGCTCCTCTGAGTGTTGGTCCACCTCGTCAGCCGCCGGTGGCCACCAGGGGCAACTCTGGGCTGGCCTACCGGAAGTTTAGACAATCTGAGTGTGCCCTGAGAATGAGATATGTGCAGCTCCTATCGGGATTTGTTGGCACATTCGGGCGGTGTTGCTAGACTTGTTTTATCTTTGTCGAAGTTGTCTTGTAGAACCGGGATGCCGAGTCTGATCGGAATGTCTCGGGAGAAGGTTTATCCTTCGTTGACCGTGAGATCTTCTGATGGGCTAAGTTGGGACACCCATGCAGGGTTTTGAACTTTCGAAAGCCATGCCCACGGTTATGGGCAGATGGGAATTTGTTAATGTCCGCTTGTAGAAAACCTGAAGTTCTCCTTAATTAAAATACATCAACCGCGTGTGTAACCGTGATGGTCTCTTCTCGGCGGAGTCCGGGAAGTGAACACGGTGTTGGAGTAATGCTTGACGTAGGTTGTTCTAGGATCACTTCTTGATCATAGTTGTTCGACCGTGCTTTGCCTTCTCTTCTCGCTCTCATTTGCGTATGTTAGCCACCATATATGCTAGTCGCTTGCTGCAGCTCCACCTCATACCTTTACCTAACCCATAAGCTTAAATAGTCTTGATCGCGAGGGTGTGAGATTGCTGAGTCCCCGTGACTCATAGATACTTCCAAAACTAGCTTGCAGGTGCCGAGGAGTCCGTGCAGATGACGCAACCAAGCTCAAGGAGGAGCTCTATGAAGATCTTGTCCTTTGTGTTATTCCGTTCTAGTTGATCAGTAGTGGAGCCCAGTTGGGGTCGATCGGGGATTTGTGTAGCATTTGGGGTAGTCTTCTTTTATTTTGGCTCCGTAGTCGGGCACTGATTGTATTTGGATGATGTAATGCTTTATTCATGTATTGGTGTGAAGTGGCGATTGTAAGCCAACTATGTATCTTTTACCCTATTGTATTACATGGGTTGTGTGAAGATTACCTCACTTGCGACATTGCTTTCAATGCGGTTATGCCTCTAAGTCGTGCTTCGACATGTGGGAGATATAGCCGCATCGAGAGCGTTACAAGTTGGTATCAGAGCCTTCCCCGACCTTAGGAGCCCCCTGCTTGATCGAATAGCTGGCGTTGTTGAGTCTAGAAAAATGTTTTGAGTCATTTACGATTATATATATCGGAGAGTTAGGAATTCTTTTTACTCCTCAGTCCCTTCGTCGCTCTAGTGAGGCATCCTGACGTAGAGTTTTGACTCTTCTCTTCTCAAATTTTACTATTTTTTTTGGATCACGCGGGTATCTTGGAATCGTTTCGATCGATTTGTGACGAGAACATTGTTCTTGGTGCTTCCTGTCATTTAGGGGTTGTGGCAGTGTCCCGGGGAGTTGAGATCTGAGGTGTTGTCGTCACAATTATATTGTTGCAGTTCTGGAATACCTGAGTTTAGTTTCGCCGACATCGAAAATCTCTTTTATGCAGTTGTTGGTGAGATAACCTCGACGCCACCCAGTACTGGGGCGGGAGTTCGGGAGTATTGCCATAACTCGTATAACGGATGCTTTTCGAAGGTTGAGGTAGACGATTTCCGAAGGTTTCTTGGTTATGTGTTGAAGGATGGATACAGCTGGATGTAGGAATTGCTAGTTTTGGGTGAGATATTATGCTTCCCCTGTATCCCCAACACCTGATTGCATAACCAGAAAATTTCAGGAGTTTATAAGTGGGAATTCAAGTAGCTCTTAGGATATCTTTCCGACAGATGTATGATATGAAATTGGGGTTCGACGTCTAGTGGTCCGCCTATCCACGGTTGGTTTTACAGTGGTCTGTTGTGTCTTAAAGAGTCCTTGGCTATGCCGACTCGGGGACGCTTCGTATGTCATGTGCACTGCCTTGTACATGATGGTGCTGTACGATCGAGCCCGTGTAGGCCCCACCACGAAAACTTCGGACGCAATCTCTATCATATGTTTGTTCCGGCTTATTCTGCAAGCCAATCCTTTGTTTTTGTTTTGAGTTGTGGCATTCGAGTTGCTTCGAAGTCAAATGTTGATTCCATACCTTTTCCTAAGTGGTGTTCTCATATTTCTATGTGGATACTAATCCTTCTCGATCATCGAGTTTGTCGTGTCAATCCTTTTCACCGGTGTGTTTCTCTTCTAGTGGTTCCGATCATTTCAACATCAGCAAGATCAAGTATCAGTTCTTCTCAATGTTGGTTGTTTTCATCCATCCCAAGTTTCCTTTGTTTTTCCCACCCTTGTTTCTTCAAGGACCCAGATTTCTTACTCAAGTATCCATTTTATTGATGGAAGTCTCTCCATTCCTTTTCCGTCAACGTACTTATCCGGTGATTCTTAGGAAGATTCTAATGGAGCTTCAAGTTCATCACTTTTCACTCGTTTTCTCCTCCGGTGGTTTCAATTCAAGTTTTCTGTGTTGATCATATTCTTTTCCTCGTTTCAAATACCCTCTCATGTCGGTGCTCCTCATATTCATTCACTTCTCGCCATTCTATTATTTCGGAGTGTTGAAGATATCTCCAGGATTCGTGTTTCCACTCTGCTTTCATTCAAACTCTTTCGAGGATGTTATCTCTTTCAAGTCATTTAATTCAACCGGCGCAATACTCTCTTTTAAATCATTTCAACGGTGTTTCTTTTGAGTGGGCCCTAAACCACATGTCTTTTCCCAGGATCTTACCTGACTCTTCTTATTTCTCCCGGAGCTATCCTCAAATTTCTTATCGAAGATTGATGTAAGAATGATTTATCATCAGTCAAATGTCCTTCTCCAAGATCTTCAAATTCTTTTCATCATGGACTCAATCTCTTCGCTTTTGATTCTTCCAGAGTGCCTAAACGATTCTTGATGGTGTTTCTCATCGTCATTCTCATATTTTGAAGACCGAAGAAGAGTTTTACCTCCATATCTTATCCGTTCTCTCAAAGATTCGTGGTTCTAATTCGAGGCCATCCTCTCATAATTGTTTGATTGTGAGAATTCTTTTTATCCATCCGGAGCAATTCAAGAGTCTTCTCAGTTTGATTATCCGGAGTCCATCATTTCAGGTTTATTCATTCTCAGCTTTCAGCTATCATTCTCCAAATCTTACCGGTGCATCATTAAAGTATTCTCTTATCAGTTTGTGATCTATTCATTCTCATATATCAAATTCCCTGAAGTATCTTCATTCATTCTCTAACTCTTCCCGGTGTTTCTTTATCTTTCCTTCGTTCATTTTCAATTATTACGGTGGTTCATTCAAGTTTCTCTTCTTTCGTTTATCATATCAATTTATTTGTTATTTCTATCCTACCGGTGGTTCGTTGAAGACCTTCTCAAGTTGGCGCCATATCTATCCTAATCCTTTCTTCGAGAATAAGTTGTATGCAATCCGTTTGCTCGTCATCAATTTAATTGGTGAAGGAGGAGCATAACATAATTCTTATTCTTAATTCACCCAAATGATTAATTCTTTATTCCGGAGGTTCATCAAATTCTCGATTCAAGTTGTCCATCTTTCTTTTCCGGAGCTCAAAGTTATTTCAATTATATCAATCCAAAGATCCATCAAATCATTGCAAGGTTTCACCTTGTGTTTTTCGACCTCTCTTTCCTTCCGTTTGATCATTTCTTTTGTTACCGGAGTTCTTCATGATGGTTCATCAAAGATTTAATTCCTTCTCGAAGTGTTCATCAAGTTTCTTTTCAGAGGAGTTCAAGCATTCTTCATCTTGCTATCCGGAGTGCAATTCTTTCTCCCTTATCTTTGAGGTGGTAATATATCATTCTTCACTCACAAAAATGAAATATTTCAAATCCATCAATCTCGTCAGTGGAGTTATCTTGGGTTATATTTCACCTAAAGCCTTCCCTGAGGATTTTTGCTATCATGGTGTTTATAATTGACCCAAGTTCCTCTTTATCATTCCGGTGAAATAGTTTCTTGCCTCCTTATTCATATCAATTCAAATCCAATTCTTTTCCCGTGAGTGGCAGAATTTCACCTTATAGTTTTGAGTTGTTCTCCATAAGCCCACTATCAAGCTTATCCTTTTTCGTGGTTGTTTTTCCAACAACTCCGTTTGACCCTTCTCCTAAGGATGCTTGTCAAGCTCTTTCGAGGAAGAATATGTTGTTTTCTCCTCCGTTCATTCCATTCCATTCTCTCTTTTCTTCCGGAGGCATTGTGTTGCTGCTCTCTTCAAACCTTATTCTTGTTCTTGTCAGGATCTTGTTCTTCTCAGGATCTTGTTCGTGTCATGCTTATCCATTTAACCGGAGTGTTGTGCCCTTCTGTTCAAGTTCTTTTCGTCTTATCAAGTTTCATATCTCTTTCTACCGGAGTGCTGTCCGAATTTGTTCTTCCTTGCTCCTCTTTTCTAACGGAGTGTTTTCAACTTCGTTCATCTCCGCTGTATTCTTTTCCCGAAATGGCTTAACCTTTTCAAGGTTCTTTGGTTTCACTCGTTTTTCAAAGAAGCAACTTAGTTTTACCTCTTCTCTCCTCTTTCGTTTCCCTTCGGTGCCATTCTAGATCTCGGGACGAGATCCTCTCGTAGTGGTGGAGTGTTGTGATGCCCCAAGACCGGAGCTTCAGATGCCCTCCAGGGTTTCCGGGTTTCATCATTTGATTTGTTTGGTTCTTTGCATTCATCATTGCATCATGTTGCATTTCATCGTGTCATCATGAGCATTCTGTGTTTTTCATACATATTAAGTTGTTGCATGAATCTTGCTTCATCACCTTCTCCTTCCCTCTCACTTCCTTCTTCTTTCATGTCTTTGCAAGCGACCTTATTCCTCCTCCATTAATGTTCATCTTTTCCCCATAAATCTTGCCTCTTTCCTACACCCTCTCTGTCTGACTTCATCCCATTCGAAGTTGTTTTGGTCAGGTTCAAAAATGATTGAAGTTTGAGAATAATTCAAACTCTAATTATTTTTCTACCATCTAAAAATGCCTGAGCAATTTATTCAAACCCTACATAAATCCAGGGTTCCAGATATATAGTTATATATCTCATATCTCTAACCAAAAACCCCTGGATTTTCCCCTTTGTTGGTTGTTTATTTATATAAACAATAATTCATAAAGGAAAGAATTTAGAGGGAGAGGGAGCCAGCAGCCAGGCCGGCCTGCTTCCTCAAGGCCCAGCAGGCCCATCTACCCCCACTCCTTTCCTAACCCTAAACCTCTCCCTGGCCCGACCCTCATCTCCCTCGCATCTCCCCAGCGCCGCCAGGAGCCCTGCGCTCGATTCCATCTCCCCTTTCCCTCCCGCAGCGCAGCCACCTCCCTCTCGACCTCCCTCTCGATCTCCCTTCAGCGCACGCCCCGTGCTCGATCCCTCTTGCCATTCAGCGCCGCCGCCCACTCCTCCCTCACCCGCGCCTCATCCCGTCCCCTCTGCCTCCGCCTGACGCCTCACTGCTGTCTCCTCGCCAGGGCCCTCGCAGGCTTCTCCTTGTCGCTAGACCCTGCTTCACTGCCATGTCTCGCTCCTCCTGCCTTGGCTTCGAGCGCGAGGAACGAGCGCCTCCATCCCTCCTCGGTCGTCGGAGCATCCTTGACGTGGGTCCTCGTCCGCGGCACCCTGGAGCTACGCGCCCGAGGCCTCCTCCTCAACCTTGCATCCCTCCTGTGCGCCTCTTGCCCGCCGGCAGGGCCTCGTTCCTACATCCGGATGCGCCAAGCTCGTCGCCGTCCTCGCCCTACGAGCTCATCACCGTTCCGCTGCCTCGCTGCAGTTGCTGCTTCATCGTCCTGTTCCGCTGCCTCCCGCGTCCGGTCGCCGCCGATGCCCACGACCAGCGCTGTGCCTCTGCTCGTGGATGCCACTGCCAGTGCCCACACGTTGCTGCTGCTTCGCCGCCACCTCCCGTCGTTGACTGCCAAGACGGGTCTGTGCTGCCACGTTTTGTTCTCATCAAGTTCCGTCAAGCCGGCCGTGTACGTCTACCATCGCCGGGGGTTTCTTCAAGGTCGACTATGGCATGAAGATATGTACAACTACACGGGTTCGCCGAGTACGATTACTCACGGGATCCGTCAAGTTCATCTACGTGCGTGTACGACTACTCATCCGGGATGCGTCGAGCTCCTCTCAGAACGAACAGGAACGACTACCGTAGCGCCGAAGACCTTGGATGTCCGAACGAGTGCTGACCGAAACGCCTAAGTACTACTACTTCCACGATGAACGTTGTTCGCCAAGTACACCTTTGGATGGCCAAGTTCCGTTTCAAAATGTTCTACTACATCCGATGTGGATTTCGTCAAGTACCACACGGAAACGCCAAGTACCCCCTAAGCGCGAATACGCCAAGACCGTTTTGGGATTCACCAAGTACCGCTACCGATGGCTCGAACATCTTCGAAACATGTACCGTCGACCCTCGAAGCCTCCGTGGACGTCAAGTCCCTGGCCATGATCCTGAAGATCTACGGAAAATTGGGCAACTAAGAACGTGAACGACTACCGCCGCCAAGATCACGAGTACCTCTACCGTCGTCATGTACCCCTACTTCCACTACCGAATGTCCCGAGAACATCTACTTCCCCTACACCGCATTGAACTTGAACCCCTCCGATAACGCACGCTTCGAAGCTATAAATCTGAGACGACCGCTCGTGAACGAATGCATGTGTGATGTATGAGATGCTCGTGCTTGCTCCGTGCTCGAATTGTCGGTGCACGTTGCCCCTCTTTTGCCTTGTCATCATCATCGACTCATGGGACACCCGGTATCCGGGAGTGCCCCACCATCCTTGTATGACACGCATCCGCACACTTCTCCTTTGCATCGGTATCTCAATCGAGTTACCGGAACCGGATCATTGCCGTGGCACCCCTTTCCTTTCACCACGGTGACAAATGCTTCATAATGCTCTTGTCAACTTTTAATAAATATTGCATAAAACTTGCTCATGTCATTCGCATCATGATAACAACTTTTAAAATGGTTAAAAGTGTTGTTTGCTTAAATTACTAATCGCACATGAGGTTTTACCGGAAATTATTGTTTGATGTTTCCGGCCTCATTTAAAATGCTTAACTATGTTTTTACTCATGTTTCACCTCTTGCCATGTTTAAACAACATTTAATATTGTTGAGTACCTAACCGGGAGAGAACTAAATAATTGATGTGGTGTTCCGTCAAAATGCAACTCGTTGCATACTGAGCTCCACTTAATTTGTAGGATTGCTTGTGCACTTTTCCATGCCATGCCTCATTAATCCGGACATGCATCATATTTGGTTGTGCATCATGTCATGCTTATGTGGTGGTTGTTTACTATAGTGTTTGCTTCTTTCCGGTGTTGCTTCTTCCGGTCGGTTCCGATAACGTCGTGTTTGTGAGGATCCGTTCGACTACGCCCGTTTGTCTTGTTCATGGACTCGTTCTTCTTCCTTGCGGGATTTCACGCAAGATGACCATACCCTCGAAATCACTTCTATCTTTGCTTGCTAGTTGCTCGCTCTTTGCTATGCCTATGCTACGATGCCTACCACTTGCTTATCATGCCTCCCAAATTGCCATGTCAAACCTCTAACCCACCTTGTCCTAGCAAACCATTGTTTGGCTATGTTACCGCTTTGCTCAGGCCCTCTATAGCATTGTTAGTTGCAGGTGAAGATTGAAGTTTGTTCCTTGTTGGAACATGGAGATGTTGTTCCTTGTTGGAACATGTTTACTTGTTGGGATTTCACAATATATCTTATTTGATTAATGCATCTATATACTTGGTAAAGGGTGGAAGCCTCGGCCTTATGCCTGGTGTTTTGTTCCACTCTTGCCGCCCTAGTTTCCGTCATATCGGTGTTATGTTCCCGGATTTTGCGTTCCTTACGCGGTTGGGTAATAATGGGAACCCCTTGACAGTTCGCCTTGAATAAAACTCTTCCAGCAATGCCCAACATTGGTTTTACCATTCACCTCCTAGCCTTTTCTTTCCCTTGGGAGTCGCGCTCCTGAGTGTCATCTTATTTAAACCCCCCCCCCCGGGCCAGTGCTCCTCTGAGTGTTGGTCCACCTCGTCAGCCGCCGGTGGCCACCAGGGGCAACTCTGGGCTGGCCTACCGGAAGTTTAGACAATCTGAGTGTGCCCTGAGAATGAGATATGTGCAGCTCCTATCGGGATTTGTTGGCACATTCGGGCGGTGTTGCTAGACTTGTTTTATCTTTGTCGAAGTTGTCTTGTAGAACCGGGATGCCGAGTCTGATCGGAATGTCTCGGGAGAAGGTTTATCCTTCGTTGACCGTGAGATCTTCTGATGGGCTAAGTTGGGACACCCATGCAGGGTTTTGAACTTTCGAAAGCCATGCCCACGGTTATGGGCAGATGGGAATTTGTTAATGTCCGCTTGTAGAAAACCTGAAGTTCTCCTTAATTAAAATACATCAACCGCGTGTGTAACCGTGATGGTCTCTTCTCGGCGGAGTCCGGGAAGTGAACACGGTGTTGGAGTAATGCTTGACGTAGGTTGTTCTAGGATCACTTCTTGATCATAGTTGTTCGACCGTGCTTTGCCTTCTCTTCTCGCTCTCATTTCGTATGTTAGCCACCATATATGCTAGTCGCTTGCTGCAGCTCCACCTCATACCTTTACCTAACCCATAAGCTTAAATAGTCTTGATCGCGAGGGTGTGAGATTGCTGAGTCCCCGTGACTCAACAGATACTTCCAAAACCAGCTTGCAGGTGCCGAGGAGTCCGTGCAGATGACGCAACCAAGCTCAAGGAGGAGCTCGATGAAGATCTTGTCCTTTGTGTTGTTCCGTTCTAGTTGATCAGTAGTGGAGCCCAGTTGGGGTCGATCGGGGATCTGTGTAGCATTTTGGGTAGTCTTCTTTTATTCTGGCTCCGTGGTCGGGCCCTGATTGTATTTGGATGATGTAATTCTTTATTCATGTATTGGTGTGAAGTGGCGATTGTAAGCCAACTATGTATCTTTTACCCTATTGTATTACATGGGTTGTGTGAAGATTACCTCACTTGCGACATTGCTTTCAATGCGGTTATGCCTCTAAGTCGTGCTTCGACACGTGGGAGATATAGCCGCATTGAGAGCGTTATAAGTTGGTATTAGAGCCTTCCCCGACCTTAGGAGCCCCCTGCTTGATCGAATAGCTGGCGTTGTTGAGTCTAGAAAAATGTTTTGAGTCATTTAGGATTATATATATCGGAGAGTTAGGAATTCTTTTTACTCCTCAGTCCCTTCGTCGCTCTAGTGAGGCATCCTGACGTAGAGTTTTGACTCTTCTCTTCTCAAATTTTACTAAATTTTTTTTAGGATCACGCGGGTATCTTGGAATCGTTTCGATGGTTTTGTGACGAGAACATTGTTCTTGGTGCCTCCTGTCTTTAGGGGTTGTGGCAGTGTCCCGGGGAGTTGAGATCTGAGGTGTTGTCGTCACAATTATATTGTTGCAGTTCTGGAATACCTGAGTTTAGTTTCGCCGACATCGAAAATCTCTTTTATGCAGTTGTTGGTGAGATAACCTCGACGCCACCCAGTACTGGGGCGGGAGTTCGGGAGTATTGCCATAACTCGTATAACGGATGCTTTTCGAAGGTTGAGGTAGACGATTTCCGAAGGTTTCTTGGTTATGTGTTGAAGGATGGATACAGCTGGATGTAGGAATTGCTAGTTTTGGGTGAGATATTATGCTTCCCCTGTATCCCCAACACCTGATTGCATAACCGGAAAATTTCAGGAGTTTATAAGTGGGAATTCAAGTAGCTCTTAGGATATCTTTCCGACAGATGTATCATATGAAATTGGGGTTCGACGTCTATTGGTCCGCCTATCCACGGTTGGTTTTACTGTGGTCTGTTGTGTCTTAAAGAGTCCTTGGCTATGCCGACTCGGGGACGCTTCGTATGTCATGTGCACTGCCTTGTACATGATGGTGCTGTACGATCGAGCCCGTGTAGGCCCCACCACGAAAACTTCGGACGAAATCTCTTAGTGAGGAACCTATTCCAAAGCTAGCCATTCGTCTCGGACGCTATGTTTAAAAGCTGCTAAGGCTTCAGCGTCCGGACAGTCGACGATTTGGTTCTTCTTATGAGGAACCTATTCCAAAGCTTTTGGGCGGACTCTCCGGGCTGTTGGATTATATGACTTAAATCGTCTGCATCCGGAGGTCGGACATAAGTCCCTTGAAAATTAGCCCGAAAAGCGTCCTCGAGCTCCTCTCAACTTCCAATTGAGTTTTCGGGGAGGCTTTTCAGCCAGTGTCGAGCTGGCCCTTAAGCTTGAGGGGCAAGTATTTAATAGCATAGAGATCGTCTTCGCGAGCCATATTAATATGGAGGATAAAGTCCTCAATCCAGACTCCAGGGTATGTGGTCCCGTCGTATGCCTCTATGTTCACCGGTTTGAATCCTTCTAGGAATTCATGATCCAGCACCTCATCAATGAAACATAAGGGGTGTGTGGCACCCCTGTATTGGGATGTGCCATGGTGTTCGGACCGTTGTAGTATTCGGTTTTGGTTTTGTACCGTAGCACACTTCCTAGATCCATAGATGAATCTATTCGCACCGGATTTTTGGTGCAAGTTCTCACGTAGATCGTGTGTTGACTTATGCACGACTTTGTTAGCCGCTCTATCGCGTTCACAAGGTGGTGGATCCGGCCGGTTGGCCATATCATTGTTCGGTTGTGTGGGCTCTAAGGCCTCATCGTCGAATTCCAGTAATAGCTTGCGCTTTGGATAGCTATTTGTGTGGTAACTTCCATCGTACTTTGTTTCTTTGTCGAGCACTTTGTTCCACCTGCTCTTGAGCGTATCTTGTGCGGCCTTATGCCTTTGC
The DNA here is from genome assembly GCF_003073215.2 of Triticum urartu. Lineage (NCBI taxonomy): Eukaryota > Viridiplantae > Streptophyta > Magnoliopsida > Poales > Poaceae > Triticum > Triticum urartu. The sequence goes on along the minus strand of NC_053023.1, from coordinate 329,505,412 downwards.
TTCTGTTTCTTCGGGCTCCTCGTTGTGGCAATAAGCCTTCTGCGGAGGTTCTCTTGTTCCAAGTGTGTTTCCGGGATGATGTGTGCATCTTCGTCCGGACTGTTTTCCTCCCAAACGGGATTTGATGAGGTTTATCCTTGGCGTCGCCGTGTTCAGACGCCGGGTCTGTACTATGTTCGTCGTTTTCATCTTGATAGTGCTCTGCCACTGGGGTGGTGTAGTCGTCGTTTCTTCTAGATTCGTCTGGACTGTTATTTTCTCTTGCATTGTTATCGCTGTTTTTGCTACGGCGGGACTTAGAGCGGCGCCGCTGACGTCGGCTCTTGGGTTGTTTGGAGGGCGCATCCTCCGCTGTCTCTTCGCCATTACCCTCTGTGGGTGTATCCACCATGTATATGTCATGTGATGCAGTAGTGGTCCGGCGCCCTATGGGCGGTGGTTCCTGTTCGTCTCCTGCATCTTCGTCCATACCGTCGATGTCTTCGGAGTCGAAGTCGAGCATGTCGGTTAAGTCATTGACAGTGGCTACTAAGTGGGTGGTGGGTGGGCAGTGAACTTCTTCGTCGTCCGCATCCCATTCTAGCCGGACATAGTTCGGCCAAGGTTCTCCTGACAGGGAGAGAGACCTTAATGAATCAAGCACATCACCGAAAGGTGAGTGCTGAAAGATATCCATGGAGGTGAACTCCATGATCGGCGCCCAATCGGATTTGATGGGTGCGGATGCTGGTGGCTCAGAGCCCGTGGGTGGAGAAGAATCCAGTGGTTCGGCGACGCGGCTCTCGTAAGGGGTAAAGTCAGTATCTGGCTCTATCACCACTGAGAGTGCAGCCTCCATGGCGGGGTCTATCCCTCCGCTCTCGGATGGCGCAATTTGCTCCGGATTGATAGCCGGAGTAGTTGCAGATGCGATCTCCCGAACATTGTCCGATGGCAGAGTTACGTCATGCTCGTCGCAACTGTGCGGCACATCCGACATGGGCTCAGATCCGTCGAAGATCAAGTCTCCGCGGATGTCGGCCGTGTAGTTCAAGTTTTCGAATCTGACCTGATGGCCAGGGGCGTAGCTCTCGATCTGCTCCAGACGGCCAAGCGAATTGGCCCGCAGTGTGAAGCCACCGAATACAAAGATCTGCCCGGGGAGGAAAACATCACCCTGGACCGCATCGTTACCGGTGATCGAAGGAGCCATCGATCCTTATGGTGACGACATAGTGGAACTCTCAATGAAAGCACCAATGTCGGTGTCAAAACCGGCGGATCTCGGGTAGGGAGTCCCAAACTGTGCGTCTAAGGCAGATGTTAACAAGAGGCAGGGGACACGATGTTTACCCAGGTTCGGGCCCTCTTGATGGAGGTAATACTCTACGTCCTGCTTGATTGTTCTTGATGATATGAGTATTACAAGAGTGGATCTACCACGAGATCGTAGAGGCTAAACCCTAGAAGCTAGCCTATGGTATGATTGTATATTGTCCTACGGACTAAAACCCTTCGGTTTATATAGACACCGGAGGTGGCTAGGGTTACACAAGGTCGGTTACAAGGGAGGAGATATACATATCCGTATTGCCTAGCTTGCCTTCCACGCCAAGTAGAGTCCCATCCGGACACGAGACGAAGTCTTCAATCTTGTATCTTCATAGTCCAACAGTCCGGCCAAAGGATATAGTCCGGTTGTCCGGAGACCCCCTAATCCAGGACTCCCTCAGACCCCATCTCAGATTTCATGGCCTCAAGACATTTCGCGGAATCTGGGCTCATCATCGCTTCCTCATAGTTCGTAGGTTCGTCATGGTCTAGTAACTTGACTTCCAGAACAGGATTACCATACCACTCTGGGGCGTAACATACTATGTTTGACCTATGAGGTTCGGTAGTAACTTGATCTGAAGTTTCATGATCATCATCGTTAACTTCCTCACTAATTGGTTTAGGCATCACTGAAACTGATTTCTGTGATGAACCGTTTTCCAATTAGGGAGAAGGTACAATTACCTCATCAAGTTCTACTTTCCTCCCACTCACTTCTTTCGAGAGAAACTCCTTCTCTAGAAAGGATTCATTCTTAGCAATCAATATCTTGCCTTTGGATCTGTGATAGAAGGTGTACCCAACAGTTTCCTTAGGGTATCCTATGAAGACGCATTTCTCGGATTTGGGTTCGAGCTTACCAGGTTGAAGCTTTTTCACATAAGCATCACAGCCCCAAACTTTAAGAAACGACAACTTAGGTTTCTTGCCAAACCATAGTTCATACGGTGTCGTCTCAGAGGATTTACATGGTGCCCTATTTAACGTGAATGCAGTTGTCTCTAATGCATAACCCAAAAACGGTAGTGGTAAATCGGTAAGAGAAATCATAGATAGCACCATATCTAATAAAGTACGGTTACGACGTTCAGACACACCATTATGTTGTGGTGTTCTAGGTGGCGTGAGTTGTGAAACTATTCCACATTGTTTCAAATGAAGACCAAACTCGTAACTCAAACATTCGCCTCCATGATCAGATCATAGAAACTTTATTTTCTTATTACCATGATTTTCCACATCACTCTAAAAATTCTTTGAAATTTTTCAAATGTTTCAGACTTATGTTTCATTAGTCACATTGCTTGCAAGGCTTATAGTGATGTGCATTACCGAGAGGGCCCAGAGATACCTCTCTGATAGACGGAGTGACAAATCCTAATCTTGATCTATGCCAACTCAACAAACACCATCAGAGACACTTGTAGAGCATCTTTATAATCACCCAATTATGTTGTGACATTTGATAGCACACAAGGTGTTCCGCTGGTATTCGGGAGTTGCATAAACTCATAGTCAGAGGAACATGTATAAGTCATGAAGAAAGCAATAACAATAAAACTAAACGATCATTATGCTAAGCTAACGGATGGGTCTTGCCCATCACATCATTCTCTAATGATGCGATCCCGTTCATCAAATGACAACACATGTCTATGGTCAGGAAACTTAACCATCTTTGATTAACGAGCTAGTCTAGTAGAGGCATACTAGGGACACTCTGTTTTGTCTATGTATTCACACATGTACTAAGTTTCCGTTCAATACAATTCTAGCATGAATAATAAACATTTATCATGATATAAGGAAATATAAATAACAACTTTATTATTGCATGTAGGGCATATTTCCTTCAATTTGTACAAGGACCAAAGGATTATCCAAGATCTTCGTACAGAGAAAATAGCTTAGAGAGGAAGATCTGCACATAGATGCATCACCAATTTGATAATAACAAATTCAAATTTTGAATTTGAGAATAATCTCGATGCAGTACATGTCCCAAGTTTAATTCTTATGGAAATAAGAAATATTGATCCCACAGAAAATTTTGTTTCTTTAGCTTTGGAGTTTATGGGTCTGAAGCAACAACTTCAGATAAATGATTCTTCAAGTTGGCTTTTACTTTGTAGTTATTAGATAACATACTTAAAATTATTTGATATATAATATTGCCTTGCATCATATCTGTAGGTAGTAATAAAGTGTCTTATATATCCAGTTAATACTTGCTTACTTTTGAATCTTGATATCTAGATTTGAAGTGATGGTTTTCCATATTACATGACTTCCAAAATATTTTATGTATGACACTAGATATTTTGATGCTAACTTTTATTCCACTCTTATACTACGGGACGGAGGGACTACATCCTTATAATGCTAAGGGAAGCCAGAGCAGATAACTGAAATGGCAGTGGACACTTCTTCTCTTTTGTGAACAACAATTGATTTTCTCATTGTAATAGTCCTTTACTGAGTTTAGTTGATACATAAATGGTTCTTTACTGAACAATACTTGTGTGTATGTATGTATGTACAATGGCGATAAACCTTTAAAAAGGCCCATTGTCCAACAAGGGCATCCTAATTTCTGATTGGCTTATACTGTAACAATATGATTTGCAAATTTCAAATGGTTGTATATTTGACCCATACTATGATGGGCCAAGGCCCGCCTGGACATGTTGTTCGCATACTACATAATTCATTTATAGGAGATTGTAAACGTTTGGGAACCATGTGTTGAGAAATTGTGCATTGAGATAAGAGATTATATAATTGATGCAAAGGCGTATGATATTTGTTTCAGGAAGAATGTTGATCCATGAAGAATGATATTACAAATTATTTGTATGATTCATGAATTGGATGTTGTGCACTGTGTGAAATTTTAATTTTTTTTGAGAAATTTATCCTATATCTAGTCATGTTTCAAATTATGTGTGTGTGGTCCAAACGTGCATGGCACATGCATGCTTACTAGTGAACTATGATTATTGCGTAGCGCAGGCCGCCTCTAACACTTACACACGTCCCTACGAAGGCCCACCACCGCTTTGACTCTTCACGCATGAGAAACTCATCCATTCATTTCTTCCCGTATGTTGCCTTATCCTCTACCTCTCTATCACTTTCCTCACCCCCTTCCTCTGTCTCAAGAAGATCTCTGCCGACCTTCTCTTCACCTTCCCTCTCGATTTGCTTTCTCTAGCAACCAAATGCAATGCCATCAAGCTGCACACCAATGGCGTTGGCTGTTTTGCGCGAGGGGCGATGCTGTGAGCGACGACTCACCATGATGCGAGGCAGTGCTTCAACAATGCACGGAGACCTTGATACAGCAAAGGGGAAAAGCCGTCAGGGGTGTTTCAGGCCATGACTGCCAGAAGCGCTGCGGCCCCAAGCATCATGCATGCACCATCATCCTCGGCGGCTGCCAGTGTTATTGCGATGCAGCACTCGCTGCTACAAGCCTGTTGACAAGCGACGTGAAAAGAAGCACCGGCGGAACGATGCAGGTGTAATACCTAATATGCGATTATATCCCACACGTGTCGAGGCACGACTTAGGGGCATAAGCGCATATTAGGCTCGTCGCAAGGATGGCTATATCTTTGCACATTCCATGTAATGAACTTGAGAGAATACTAGATAGAGGCTTACACTCTACAGCATAATATTCAATCCTTCATACATTCATCCAAAGAGAAGAGCAGGGTCCGACTACAGGGGAAATCAAACAAGAAAATACATATCCACCCATGCTACAATCACAATCGACCAGAGTAGAAGAGTCTACTGATCATCTGGAAACAAAACATACATACGACAATGGTCCTCATCATACTCCCACTGGACCTCTGTACAATCACTTGTATCTGTATCGGTACCTGCAACTGTTGTAGTAGTAATCTGTGAGCCACGGGCACTCAGCAATCTCATTATCCAAGGTACCAAAACTAACAAAGCTTAATGGGTGAGGCATGGATACGTGGTGAGGTTGTAGCAAGCACTAAGGGGGTGGTTGGTTGAGATTCTTGCCTGCTTCTGGATTCCGGCTTCTGCTATTTAGGGGCTTCCCGCTGTAGCTGTGGCTTATGGCCTTATCACATAAAAGGCCGAAAGCCACAGCTGCATCCAAAGGCCCCTAAATAGCAGCTTCCGGCTTTGAAGCTGGAAGCTGGCAGGAATCCCAACCAAACAACCCCTAAGCATGTTTAAGTGGCTAACTTACGAGTATAAGAATATGATGAGGGTTCTACGCATAATCGGTCGCAAATTAATATGATCAAGAGGTGATCCTATATACTACTTACGGTTCAATCATAACCCCACCGTTTTCTCTTCCCGAACTTCGTCGAAAAGAGACGATCACGGTTACACACGTAGGTGGTGTATTTTATTTGAATTTAGTGTCAAGTTCTCTACAACTGGATATTATATATTTCCATGTCACCCATAACCACGGACATGGCTCTCGAAAAGATTTAACCAGGGGTGTCCCAACTTAGTCCATCACAAACTCTCACAATCCGCTTTGGAAAACCTCAACCTTGAGATAGCCCGAAGTATCCTCGGAATCTTGGTGCACAAGACATTTCCATAATATTTCCCTAATAATAAAGCACGGATTGACTCCGTGGGTTCATCGTCACAATACGCTTTTTCCCATGAATTTACGCTTTCAGTTTGAATTTAAAACATATACGCGAGGTGGTACTAAAGATTGATTTATTCTTAGAGAAAGATTGTTTGCGTTAAAGATTGTTGGGCCGTCGGTCACTTTCCCAATTGGGATGGACCTTCCTTCTACTATAAAAAACTTGATGCGTTACCAACCAGACCGAGTCTCCTTCTTTTATCATCGATCTATCTACTACTTCCTCTCTACTTTGTTTCTTTCTTTCTGCACAAGACGTCCCCGATAGCACATCGATGTAGTTCCGCAGCAGATCAGGTTTCCTTCCTCATCTTTGATCCAACCTATTCTCCTTCCTCTTCTTTCATCCAATCTTCCCACTTTTTGATCTAATCCTTCCTGCACGCGAAACCATCTCTAACACAAACTACTTCATGCACCCATGGGGTGTCCGGTAGGGACTCCGGTAGGGTCACCTTTCTCCTAATAATGAGTAATAAAAACCGGTATGCCCGTGGGGTTCAATCTCCTCACTTAGAGAAGATTTTATTCGTTCATCATTTTTGTATGGGGTTGTCCTGCTTCGGTCCTGCAGCGCCGCGTCGTCGTGCAAGCCGGCTTGTCATCAGCCTTGCAGCAGCACAACTCACGGCAGCGCCGCCAGCTTCCTCCATGATCCGCGGCTTGCAGCAGCTCGCGACACTGGGGGGCGACAACTACCCTCTCCTCTGTTGGCCCGCTCGCAGGCGGCGCCGCCTCCTGTTTATTTTCTCCAGTGTGGATCGAACGCAAGCAACGAGAGCCTCGGGACAGCGAGTAGCAGCCAGAGAGGGTGTCGGTGAAGTCAGACAGCAAGTAAGCAGCCAGCGCCAAAAAGGGTCGCGCTATACCTGTGTGTCGATTGCTCGGATCAGATTCAGAGGGGAGACTTGCAGGTTACCGATGTGTGCTCAGATCGGGTATCCATAGTTCCGTACGAATCAGGAAGAGGTGGCGGTTAGGAATTTGGTCAGGTCTAACAATTCTGTTTTGATGGGATCAGATCGGTGGGTGGCGGCCAAGGCACCATAGTTTTTCCACCTCTGCTACAGTGGTGTTGTTTTGATCTGTTGGCTCGCTCTCTATCTCCTGGAGGCTGTTGCTAGCTTCGTACTACTGCTCCACAAAAGAGGGAGGCAGCCAGGCAAAGCAAAGAAGCTTTGTCTGAAAAATATCATGGAGCATGCCAGCAGGTGATGACAATTAATCCCTCCCTGATATGTCGAATTACATAGTCAACAAGGCGTACTGCTAATCCAATAAATCCAGTGTGATCCTTGGTGACCGAAGACAAAAAACTTCCCTTTGCAGTCTTTCAAGCAAATAATTCCATGGAAGTCTAGGACATATATATACCTATGCAGTTTCTTCCATGTTGATCCGTTAGTTGTTCGGTAGCATATGCGTTGATGGATTCCAATTCTACATGCCAGATCAATTGTTCCAATTCTACATGCATGCACACATTGACTACTCTAGGCTTGATTGCTCAATTGGGATTTCCAGAAAAATAAATTAGGATTATGTACAGCATACTACATATGTTTCACCTTGCATCACCAGGGCAGCGCTGCTGTTGCACTAACTACAGTCATCAGCAACATCCCATGATGCTATCCAGTGCATAAGGAGAGGCACTATGCAAGTTAGAATTCTGGTTTCTACTAACCGTAGGCAAGAAACTGGATGGATATGTCTGCATCCATATACGAGCAAATGGGGGGTCGGCAAAAAATAAAAGGGGCATATTGATCACCTGATTAACAACATTGCCAATGTTGTGCTCGAGTTTTATGGATTTCTATGCGTACATGATCATGACCAACGGGATTCAGCAGAAATACAGAAGGTGCACAGTATTAACTAATTCCAATGTAGATTGTTGCGATTGCTCGGAACAAAAGACATAGTTTTTTTAATCCTTAGCTGGTTGAATTTCATAAAATATCATGTACATAAAACTACACGTCACTCACCTCACCTTATAGTATAGTGTTTATTTTCTTAAACTAGCTGCTTTTTGTAGGTCTAAATTAAATATAAAATGAGGTTGAGACAAGGATTGTTCATGGTTGGATATTGATCCAAATTAAGGCATAGAAAGATGACATATAAAGATGTACGAAAATGACTGATGACCTTTTCTCTTTTTGTATGTATAGGTGATACAAGTAATTGACTGAATTCATGTTGGAAGTCAACTTCTGTTAGGTAACTACATCTCAATCTTTTTGGAGCAATGAGTGTGCACAAATTGATGTAATACAATTTCATCTAGGTGGATATATTGTAGTTTTATCTACAGTTATAGGAATTTACTGACCTTTGTGGTTTTGATAAAAGATCAAGATGTGTGTACTATATGCATGGTCGACCTAGCTGGAAATTTTTCACAAATGGGTATTATATGGTTGACTTAGCTGGAATTTTTTTAACAAAATTTCTATGAAATTCATACAGGTATTGTGATTGAGTTTGCCAGTAGAATAATGTCAATATTTATTACCCCGTTGCAACGCACGGGCATATGTGCTAGTAGTAAAACAAAACCAACAAGACCTCCCTACGTGCCGACACGCCGACTAGAGCCGTGCATATCTCATTTGAGGCCACGATCAGATTGTCCAGACTTCTAATAGGCCAATCCATAGTTGCCCGTGGAGGTCACCGGCGGTTGAAAGGGTGGACCAACACTCATGAGGAGCACTGGCCTGGTTTTTTGATTAAGAATCCATGAGTTAATTACTCCCTGTGAAGTTTTGCTTGTTATTGGGAAAAATGTTAAAACCAAAGCTGGGCCTTGCTGGAAGAGTTCTACTCAAAGCGAAATGTCAAGGGGGAGGGGGGCATAAACCCCAACCATGTTAGGTATGCAAATCAAGGAACATAACACCAGTATGACGGAAACTATTGTGGCATGAGTGGAACAAAACACCAGGCAAAAAGGCCAAGCCTTCAACACACAACCAAGTACATAATGCATTAATTAAATAAGAGATATTGTGATATCCCAAGATATCCATGTCCCAACATGGAACATCCTACACTACACTTGCAACTAGCAATGCTATAAGAGGGGCTGAGCAAGCTGTAACATAGCCAAACAACGTTTTGCTAGGAAGGTGGAGTTAGAGGCTTATCATGGAAATTTAGGAGGCTGGCAAACAAGTAGTAGGTAGCATGACATAGATATAGAAACGATGCAACTAGCAAGCAAAGATAGTAGTGATATCCAGGGTAATGACCATCTTTCCTAAAATGTCCTTGGTAGGATCAAAACCTTGCTCCTCATAAACGTTCTCAATAGGATCCTCTAACTTTGGCTAATCTCCCGGTACTACCCACAAGAAAAGAACAAGCATCCAATAAACAAACAACTATGGAAAAGTGCAATCACAATATGATGCATGACATTTCAAATGTTGTTAACATGGCATCAACTTATTACAATGTTAAATGAAACCTTGCACCACAAAGAAGTGATCCAAACAATTATTTCATGCTCTTTAAATGGATTATGCAATGGACCAAACATAAAGTTTAATTATTTTAACATGCATGATGATGGCAAATACATAACCTACATGAGAAATTTATGTAAATGCATATAAAGAATGTCTCGAACGGAGTTACAGATCTCTCAGAACAATGAAAATGATATCGGGAGGGAATCGGTGAAGACAAGATTGATATGGGCGAAAGCTTGGCAACCCAAGTATGCCACTGGAAGGACTGGAAGATTTTCATGGAAATGGATCTAAATATCATGGCAAATGGATGCATGAAACCCAAATGGTGAGCAAAACAATATGCAATGCAAATCTGCCACAAATAGTAACAAAGCACTTTGCAAGCAACATTTAAATATGCTACATGAACCTAATGTGTAGAAAACGGATATGCAACTACAGTAGACATGTCATATTTCAAAATGTTGCATTGGTACAAATTGATAGGATGCATGGATTAATCGAAATTAAGCTCACAAGATGCAATTTTCTATTAATAGCAATCTGTTATATTATCATGGCATCTTTAGACAAAAATTAAGACATGCTATAGGAGTTGTCATGACATAAAATTGCACAACATGGAAGTATCGGTAACATAGAAGAAACATGTTTACTGATCATGGTCATATGAGTTATGGGTTTGATGCATCATCAAGACAAAATGGCAAGTTTTTTTAACAGGCGGAAAGACAGTGATATCTAGACATGGTAGACAACAAGTTTATCATAGCATGTTTACAAGCTTACAACAGTCACATCAGGGCATATCATGGCATGAAATAAATTTTCAGTAAGATGGCATGAAATTATCCACATTATTGTTCAGTGCGACCTCGTATGTTGCTTCCATTAATCCACCGAAAAATGACAAAATGCCAAGTTATATAAAACTACATGCAACAAAAGTTAACCAAATGACAAAACTAATACAATATATGGATTTTTTGGATTTTTCTACCCCATTTTCATACATAATATACATATGTTACTATATGAAAATGCTCACAAATGCAACAAGTTAATTACTTCCTAAAATGGAAAATGACAGAAATGGCAATATTCCAGAAATGGAAGTCCAAATTTGGACGCCGCCAGATTTCGAAAGAGGCCACATAAAAGGTGATTAAAACAGAGAAAAGAGGGCTAGTATATAAAAGGTGATTCCACGTGTCGACGGCCCTAGAGGTGCTGGGTAACTTACCAGTGGGTCTCATTACCCACAAATATAGGGGATCACAATAGTTTTTGAGGGTAGAGTATTCAACCCAAATTTATAGATTCGACACAAGGGAAGCCAAAGAATATTTGTAAGTATTAGCAGTTGAGCTATCAATTCTACCACACCTGGAGATTAAATATTTGTAGCAAAGTGATCAGTAGCACAATAATATGGTAGTTTGATAATAGTAGTAACAATAGCGTTGGTAACGGTAAGAACAGTAACAGTTTTGTAGTAGTTGTAACAGTAGCAATAACAATAGTAACTTAGCAAAAACAATATGTTAAAAGCTCATAGGCATTGGATCGGTGATTACGTTGGATAATATTCATCATATAACAGGCATAACCTAGGGCGACACAGAACTAGCTCCAGTTCATAAATATAATGTAGGCATGTATTCTGTAAATAGTCATATGTGCTTCTGGAAAAGAACTTGCATGACATCTTTTGTCCTACTCTCAAGTGGCAGCGGGGTCCATAAGGAAACTAAGGGATATTAAGACCTCCTTTCAATAGAGAAGCGGATCAAAGCATTAACACATAGTGAATACATGAACTCCTCAAACTAGGGTCATCACCGGAAAGTATCCAAATTGTTTTCACTTTAAGATTTATGGATCATAACACATAATAGGTGCATGTAACTTGCAAGATCGAATCATAGATGTAGATATAATGGTGGAAACATAAACGGTTCAGATCTGAAATCATGGCACTCGGGCCCTAGTGACAAGCATCAAGCATAGCAAAGTCATAGCAACATCAATATTAGAACATAGGAGAAACTAGGGATCAGGCCCTAACAAAACTAACTCGATTACATGATGAATATCATCCAACTGCTCACAGACCAGCGAGCCTACAAAGGAAATACTCACTACCGACGGTGAGCATCACGAAATTGGTGATGGAGGATTGTTGGTGATGACGAAGACCGAAGATCCCCCTGTCCGGAGCCCCGAACGGGCTCCAGATATGGTCTCCCAGCGAAGAACAGGAGGTGGCGGCGGCTCCATATCGTAAATCATGATGAAGCTTCCTCTCCTATTTTTTCAGGAAAAATTGGATTTTAAAGCGTCAGAATTAGGGTCAGCACATGCCCTAGTGCCCTGTGGGCAACTGCCCCCCCTCCAGTGGGTATTGGTTCCTGTAATTTTTATTTATTCCAAAATAATTCTCCAAAAAGTTTCGTCTAATTCCGAGAACTTTTATTTCTGCACAAAAACAACACCATGGTAATTCTGCTAAAAACAATGTCAGTTAGGGTTAGTTTCATTCAAATCATGCAAATTAAAGTACAAAACAAGAGCAAAATTGTTAGAAAAAATTAGATACGATGGAGACGTATCAGGGTCCCACAGTGGTCCACATGGTTGTGGCCTCGATGGAGCAAAACAGAAAAAAAATAGTGGCGCAGCCGGTGGCTAGCACAGGACGACAGTGGCCCTACCGGAGTCATCCCCGGCGACCAAAATGAGCAGCGGATGGCGCGGATCGGCCTTACGCATCGAGGCGAACCTAGAGGTCCTACACATGCACCTAGGGGAGCACGGGAGCATCGCTGACGACGAGGTCCCGTAGCAGCGCGCTTGGGCTCAAGGGTAAATCAATGCTTCGGCACACAAACGACAAAAGGAAAAGGGACGTGAGGTTTGTCAGATCACAAGGGGAGGACAACTCCATTGGACGGGAGGAGGTTAGAGTCGGCTGGGATCGAGGAAGAAGATGCTGCAGCCGACGCACATGTCGAGGAAGAAGACGACATGGTCTTGGAGTCCCGCAGGGCCGTAGGGGAAGCATGGACGTAGTCGGCGACGGGGAAGGCGATGGACACAGAGGCGGCAATGGAGGAAGGCGTTGGTCATGGCGGCGCTGTGGCCTCATGATACGTCTCCAACGTATCTATAATTTTTGATTATTCCATGCTATTATGTTATCTATTTTGGATGTTGTATATGCATGAATATGCTATTTTATATAATTTTTGGGACTAACCTATTAACCTATAGCCCAGTGCCAGTTCCTGTTTTTTCCTTGTTTTTGAGTTTCGCAGAAAAGGAATACCAAACGAAGTCCAGACAAAATGAAACTTTTGCGATAATTTTTCTTGGACCAGAAAACATCCAGAGGGCTTGGAGTGCATGTTAGGAAAGCCATGAGGCGGCCACAAGGTCGGGAGGCGCACCAAAGGGGGTAGGGCATGCCCCCCACCCTTGTGGGCCCCTCGTGACTCAATCGACCTATTTCTTCCGCCTATATATTCTCAAATATCCCAAAACCTTCCAGGGGAGCCACAAAACCACTTTTCCACCGCCGCAACCTTCTGTACCCGTGAGATCCCATCTAGGGCCTTTCCGGTGTCCTGCTGGAGCAGGATTCGATCAGGGAGTGCTTCTACATCAACACCATTGGCTCTCCGATGAAGCGTGATTAGTTTACCACAGACCTACGGGTCCATAGCTAGTAGCTAGATGGCTTATTCTCTCTCTTTGGTTCTAAATACCATGTTCTCCTTGATGTTGTTGGAGATCTATTCGATGTAATACTCTTTTGTGGTGTGTTTCCCGAGATTCAATGAATTGTGGATTTACGATCAGCTTATCTATGAATATTATTTGAATCTCCTCTGAATTCTTATATGCATGATTTGATATCTTTGCAAGTCTCTTCAAACTATCGATTTGGTTTGGCCAATTAGATTGGTTTTTCTTGCAATGGGAGAAGTGCTTAGCTTTGGGTTCAATCTTGCGGTGCTCGATCATGTCATCTTACTTAAATGCGTTACTCTGTTCTTATGAACTTAATACTCTAGATGCAGGCAGGAGTCGGTCGATGTGTGGAGTAATAGTAGTAGATGCAGGTAGGAGACGGTCTACTTGACACGGACGTGTTGCCTATATTCATGACCATTGCCTTAGATATCGTCATAACTTTGCACTTTTCTATCAATTGCTCGGCAGTAATTTTTTCACTCACCGTAATAATTTATGTCTTTAGGGAAGCCTCTAGTGAAACCTATGGCCCCAGGCCTATTTTCCATCATATAAGTTTCCGATCTTCAATTTTAGTTTCCTATTTACTTTCTTTGCAATCTTTTACTTTTCGTTTCATAAACCAAAAATACCAAAAAATATTACTTTATCGTTTATCCATCTCTATCAGATCTCACTTTGCAAATAACTGTGAAGGGATTGACAACCCCTTTGTCGCGTTGGGTGCAAGTTGGTGTTTGTTTGTGCAGGTATTCGGTGGCTTGCATGTTGTCTCCTACTGGATTGATACCTTGGTTCTCAAAAGATGAGGGAAATACTTACTCTACTTTGCTGCATCACCCTTTCCTCTTCAAGGGAAAAAACAACGCAAGCTCAAGAGGTAGCAGAAAGAATTTCTAGCGCCGTTGCCGGGGAGATCTACGCCAAGCCGAGACATACCAAGTACCCATCATAAACTCTCATCCCTCGCATCACGTTATTTGCCATTTGCCTCTTGTTTTCCTCTCCACTTCTAAAATGATTTTCAAAAAGATTTGCCTTTTCTTTGCCCCTCTTCCGTTCACCTTCTTCGTTTGCCTTTTGCGTGCTTGTGTGTTGGATTGCTTGCTTTGTCACTATGGCTCAAGATAATACCAAATTGTGTGACTTCTCCAACACCAATATTAATGATTTTATTAGTAATCCGATTGCTCCTAATGCCAATGCGGAATCTTGTGAAATTAATACCGCTTTGCTGAATCTTGTTATGAAAGATCAATTTTCCGGCCTTCCCAATGATGATGCCGCATCACATCTTAATAACTTCATTGATTTGTGTGATATGCAAAAGAAAAAAGATGTGGATAATGATATTGTTAAATTGAAGCTATTTCCGTTCTCGCTTCGAGATCGTGCTAAAACTTGGTTTTCATCTTTGCCTAAAAATAGTATTGATTCATGGAATAAGTGTAAAGATGCTTTTATATCCAAGTATTTTCCTCCCGCTAAGATCATGTCCCTTAGGAATGATATGATGAATTTTAAGCAACTTGATCATGAATATGTTGCACAATCTTGGGATAGGATGAAATTGATGATACGAAACTGCCCTACTCATGGTTTGAATTTGTGGATCATTATACCAAATTTTTATGTCGGATTGAATTTTGCTTCTAGAAATCTTTTATATTCGGCCGCGAGTGGCACTTTTATGAAAATTACTTTAGGAGAGGCTACTAAACTCCTAGATAATATTATGGTTAATTATTCTCACTGGCATACTAAAAGATCTTCCACTAGTAAAAAAGTGCATGCGATTGAAGAAATTAATGTTTCGAGTGGAAAGATGGATGAGCTTATGAAATTATTTGCTTGCAAGAGTGCTCCTATTGATCCTAATGATATGCCTTCGTCTACTTTGATTGAAAATAATAATGAATCTATGGATGTGAATTTTGTTGGTAGGAACAATTTTGGTAATAACGCGTATAGAGGCAATTTTAATCCTAGGCCGTTTCCTAGTAATTCCTCTAATAATTATGGCAATTCCTACAACAGTTCATATGGAAATTATAATAAGATTCCCTCTGATTTTGAGAACAGTGTTAAATAATTTATAAGTTCACAAAATAATTTCAATGCTTTGATTGAAGAAAAAATGCTTAAGATTGATGATTTGGCTAGGAACGTGGATATAATTTCTCTTGATGTTGATTCTTTGAAACTTAGATCTATTCCACCTAAGCATGATATCAATGTCTCAAAGCCATGAGAATTCCCATTGATGAGTGCAAAGAAAGAACCACTAAGATGTGTGCTAAAAAGATTGGTTTATAGAAAGCGTGTTCTAGTTTCTATGAAAATAATGATGAAGATCTTAAATTGATTGATGTGACTCCTATTGAATCTTTGTTTTCCAATTTAAATTTTGATAAATATGGGACTAGAGATGATTCAAACTTAGTTAGAAGGCGTCCCAATGATTCGGAGTTTTTTGATCTTGATGCAAAAATTGATAAATGTGGGATTGGAGAGGTCAGAACTTTAAATAGCAATGAACCCACTCGTTTGGATTTCAAGGAATTTAATTATGATAATTGTTCTTTAATAGATTTTATTTCCTTGTTGCAATCCATGTTGAATTCTCCTCATGCTTATAATCAAATAAAGCTTTTACTAAACATATCGTTGATGCTATGATGAAATCTTTTGATGAAAAGCTTGAATTGGAAGTTTCTATCCCTAGAAAACTTTATGATGAGTGGGAACCTACTATTAAGATTAAGATTAAATACTATGAATGCCATGCTTTGGGTGATTTGGGTGCTAGTGTTTCCACGATTCCAAAAACTTTATGTGATGTGTTAGGTTTCTGTGAAATTGATGATTGCTCTTTAAATTTACATCTTGTGGAATCCACTATTAAGAAACCTATGGTAAGAATTAATGATGTTCTTAGTGTGGCAAATAGAAATTATGTGCCCATAGATTTCATTGTTCTTGATATAGATTGCAATCATACATGTCCTATTATTCTTGGTAGACCTTTCCTTAGAACAATTGGTGCACTTATTGATATGAAAGAAGGAAACATTAGATTTCAATTTCTGTTAAGGAAAGTGTCGGTGTACAAAAGTAGGGGTCCTTTTTGTACCCCTTTACTTGTGCACTGGTAGTCGCTCCCACACGCCTGTGGCCACGCTTGGCAGGGCCGAGGAAGCGAAGACACAAGACTACCAGAGCAGCGCTAAGCTGAAGGCGCGAGAAGCACAGGGACAGGGTGGGGTTGCCCCGGCAAGAGTCTTGTCGGGGCAACTTTCCCAACACCAGCAGAGCCGCCACCCTTGAGCCTAAGACTTCCGACACCGTCAACAACATTGGAACCAAGGCTCGAGAGGCGCCTACATGGTGGCATGCAGATCTCTGTAAAGACCAAGAACATACAAGACTAGATGAGAACCAGAAGACAGAAACCCCCCGGCAAGATCCTTGCCGGGGACGCTCACGAGACCCCTGGCAAGACCCTTGCCGGGGACACCTGCGAGACCTTGGGAAGGCCCTTATTGGGGACATCTGCGAGGCCGCAGCTAGGCCCCCACCTGCCAAGGCTCCACCGCCATTCCAACACAGCAGTCAACCCGCCAGCGAGGCAGGCACCTGTGTGGGGACGTGCAGCTTCCAGGCCAACTCAGCGAGCACCTGTGTGGTGGCATGCAAATCTTTGTGAAGACTCTGCCACCGCACCAACTCAGCAGCCAGCCAGCAAGCGTGGCGTTGCATGCCTAGTCAGCTTGGATGCACGTCAGTGTGAGACGAGGCGGCGACAGACGAGACGAGCTTCCTTGCCATCCCCGATAAAGTGAGGGGCATGTCGGCAGCGCATTAAATGCGTTTGTCCTACGGTACTGGGCGATAGACTTGTATATAGTACAACTTTCCACCTCCTGTGTGCCACTGTGGTGACCCCTTTGGCTATAAAAGGAGGCCCGAGGCATAATAGAGAAGGATTCAGACTTTTTGGACCCTGCACGCTTTGTAGCTAGTCCATGAACACCAGATAAACACAAACCAGCAGGAGTAGGGTATTGCGCATCACTTGTGGCCCGAACCTGCGTGTTGATCTTCTAAACCCGCTCTTTCCACAGCCCCGCGCCCGCCAACCATAGAAGGGATTCCCTCTGATCCCATAGGTGTCATTTCCACCAACATCTTTGGCGCACCAGGTAGGGGGAGGCGCAAGCTGTGAAAATTCGGTTTGGAAGTTAGCGCATCAACTTCATAATCACCATGGCCCCCAAGAAAAAGGGGATCATAGTGATCGGGTCGTCCGGAGCCGGCCCGCCTGTGCCAGTGCGAGAAGGCGACCGGTTGGCCACGGATGGTGCCGAAGACCTGGCCCGCGAGCATCCACGACACTCTGGCAATCGGAGCCAGGCGAGCGACATCGTTCGAGTCCAAGACGATGAGTCGCACGCCGCTGGGTCCGGGGGCGGGGTCGTGCTGCCCACAGGCGGCGCGGCAACATCTACGGTGCCCCAGTTAGCACCCGCACCGCGTCCTTCCCAGGCCGTGCGCGATGAACGACACCGCGACGCCGGAACTCCTGGGCACCGCCGTGGGAAGAGCCCCGTGCGCCACCCTCAGGATGCACCTGCCCAACATGCGCACCCGAACGCCGGCGAAAGCGGTGTGCGGCCACGAGACCGTGACAGAGATCCTTCTAACTTGGTTAGAAGTCGGAGCGCGTCGCGGTCCACGTGGCTTTCGCCACCGCCCATGCCAGGAGAAGCGCTGCCACGCGTGCAACTGCTCCTCGACTCCCCCCTACTGCGGAGAAGCTCGACGAGTGGAGGGCCACCAACCGAAGCCTCATTAGCTTCGCCAATAAAGACGAGCCGCTCCTAGCGTGACCCTCATGCCGGCGTTCTGTTGAGCCAGTGCATGCCGACGGTGGGAGGACCGGAGACGCTGCGACCACGGTGCACTCTCCTCTCCCACGGCCATGACAGCAGCTACCGGCTCGTCGGGCCGACGCCTGTGACAACGTTTCCACAGCGTCATCCGACCCGCGAACACGTTGTGACAAACGTCGAGTTCTTTGAGAGCAAGCTCAGGAAGACGCTCGAACTACCATCGAGCGACGGTGGGAGGAGCTCCACCAGTTGGATCAGCGTGTGGGGCCTGCTATGGACCACCCAGCGCCGGGGGCTCTGGCGACCTGCCTTACGAGGTGGGTTGTCCGACCTTTACCCGAGAGCTGCAGCAGTTCCAATGGCCCTCCCACCGCACGTTCAAGCCTGATGTTGGGGAAAAGTACAATGGCAAGACTCACCCGTCAGAGTTCCTCGGCATCTACACCATCGCGATGCAAGCCGCCGGGGCTCATGACGACAAGGTGCTCGCCAACTACTTTCCATTGGCGCTTAAGCCCAACGTCATGTCGTGGTTGATGCACCTGCCAGCAGATTCCATCTCTTCCTGGTCGGATTTGTGCCACAAGTTTGTTGGCGCCTTTACCGGAGGCCACCAAGCTCCAGGCCAGGCAAGTGACTTGCATGTCATCCCCCGGAAGGATGGCGAGTCCCTGCGTAAGTACATACAAAGATTCAGTCATGTGCAGTACACCATCCCAGATGTTCATCCCGCCGGTGTCATCAGTGTGTTCCATCAGAACGTACGCAACCGCAAGATGCCTGAAGAGCTGGCGATGAACAAGGTCAAGGATGTAGCCAAACTTTATGTTCTGGCTGATAGATGTGCTCGGGCCGAGGAAGGAAGGAAGTACCCCGGCGAGGACACTGGCACAGAGACCGACTCCACGGACGAAGACGCCGCTGCCCCGACGAAGAAGGGTCGGCGCTGCAGCAGGAAGCATAAGGGCAAGACTGTGCTTGCCGTTGAGGGATCCGGCGACCCTAGCGCTGCCAAGAAGGCCAAGGCTGACGACCCCGACAAGGAGGTTGTCGGGTGCGCCGCTTGCCGGGCCTTGGCGGCCGCCGACAAACCAGGAGGCTCTGACAAGCAGTCGTGCAAGATCCACCGCACCAAGGGCCATGACCTCTAGAACTGCCGATAGGTTGAGCTGCTTGCAGAAAAGAAGAAAGCGGAGTATGAAAGGCAGGACAAGGAGAAGGGTCAGGATGGCGCTAAGGGGTCCGGCAAGAAGCGTGGCGGTCAAGGAGGTCGCCGTGGCAAAGATAATCAACAAGAGAGGCCTGCTCGGGGCCGCGACAAGAAGGAAGAAGATGATGATCATGACGAGGACGACGAGTCTGACAAGCAAGAATTCTAGAAAGCTACAGAGGCCATGTGCGTTGACGGTGGCGACTCGCTGCACACCTCTAACCGCCAACTGAAGCAGTGGGCGCCTGAGGTCACTACGGCAGAGCCATCGTTCAATGCCCAGAAGCCACGGAAGTGGCCCCGCACGCCCATCATTTTTGACATCGAGGATCACCCTCATCGCACAATTGCGGTCGGGTGTTTTTCGTTGTTGGTTTCACCAACAATACGCAACCTTAAGGTGACAAAAGTGCTGGTTGACGGTGGGGCCAGTCTTAATTTGATTTCGCCTGCTGTGATCAAGAAGCTGTAGATTCCTGATGGAGATCTCGAGGAGACGGGCACGTTTCAAGGGGTCAGCCCGGGAAGGAGTCAACCGAAAGGTAAGATCACGCTACCCATTATGTTTGGGGGCGAGCTGAACTATAGGACGGAGAAGATCGTTTTTGATGTCGCTGAGATCCCCTTGCCGTAGAACGGGATCCTTGGCCGCCCGACACTGGCCAAGTTCAGGGCGACGTCACACTACGCTTACAACATGTTGAAGATACCGGGGCCGCTGACCATCATCACCGTCCCCTCTGACAAGAAAGACGCGCTCATCTGCGCCGACTAACTCTACTGAGAGGCAGTTGCGGCAACTGCCGCGAAGGAACTTGCTCCTGCCGCTGAAGCCCCGGGAAGGAAGAAGGCCAGCAAGACCTCTTTCGGCGAAACCTCTTCCGGCAAGACCTCTTGCACCCACTCCAGCAAGCGCGCCTCTTCGGAGTGTTGCGCTCCCGTTGAGGACGTGCCAGAGAGCTCCACCTGCAAGAGAAGGAAGTCCAAGGCTGCACCACCAGAAAAAAAGAAGGTGTTCGTCAAGGAGGACAACACGGGCAGGGCTTTCACTATAAGTTCCACCATCGACAACAATTAGGAAAGCACGCTCGTCGCCTTCCTGTGGGCGAATGTCGATGTGTTTGCATGGCAAGCATCCGACAACCTCGGCGTTCCCAGGGAGGTGATTGAGCACCATCTTGTTGTTTGTCCTCATGTGCGGCCCGTCAAGCAGAAGGTCAGGAAGCATGCTTTGGAGCGACAAGAGTTCATCATTGAGGAGATCAGGAGGTTGGAGGCGGCAGGCCTGGTTAGAGGAGTGCTCCACCCTACGTGGTTGGCCAATCCAGTGGTGGTGCGTAAGGCAAATGGGAAATGGAGGCTATGTATTGACTACACTGATATCAATAAAGCCTGTCCAAAGGATCCTTTCCCTCTGCCACGCATCGACCAGATTGTGGACTCCACTGTCGGGTGTGACCTGCTGTCAGTCCTCGATGCTTATTCAGGATACCACCAGATCTTCAAGATGAAGGAAAACGAAGAAAAAAACGTGTTCATCACCCCATGTGGTATGTACTGTATTGTACGAATGCCTTTCGGGTTGAAGAGCGCTGGTTCAACGTTTGCCCGAGCGGTCCAGATTGGTTTTGACCCCCAGCTACATAGAAATATGGAAGCTTATATGGACGACATGGTGGTCAAAACCAAGGACAGGGCCACGCTCGACCAAGATTTAGAAGAAACATTTGCAAATCTGCGCAAGATCAACCTCATGCTCAACCCAGAGAAGTGTGTGTTCGGTGTCCCATCCAGCAAACCCTTTGGGTTCTTTGTGTCTCAATGTGGGATCGAAGCAAATCCCGACAAGATCAAAGCAATTGAGCAGATTAAGGCGCCAAAACGAGTCAAGGACGTCCGTAGACTCGCCGGCTGCGTTGTTGCCCTGAGTAGGTTCATCTCCAAATCTGTTGAGCGCGCCCTCCCCTTTTTCAAAATTTTGAAAAAGGAGGGTCCAGTAAAGTGGACTCCGGAGGCAGAGGTTGCGCTGCAAGATTTGAAGATGTACCTCTCCTCCACGCCAATACTAGTCGCGCCTAAACCACCAGAGTTGTTGCTGCTGTACTTAGCAGCAACGAATCAACTGGTCAGCGCTGCGCTGGTGGCGCAGAGGGAACTTGGGGAAGAAGCAGCAATAGAAGCAGATTCGTCGGATGGTTGGCCGGAGCCCTCCCTGGCAAGGCCCGGTTTCGGCAAGGTAGAGTCTGAGCAGATGGGCGAAGTGGGACAGAAGAATAAGGTGGTACAGCACCCCATTTATTTTGTTAGTTCCCTCTTATAGGGGGCTAGATCAAAATATTCTGGTATGCAGAAGCTACTTTTCGGCCTCGAGAAAGCTGCATCACTATTTCCAAGCGCATGAGATCATTGTTGTCACCCGCCTCCCCTTGCAACGGATTTTGCACAACCCAGATGTGACGGGGAGGATTGTGGAGTGGGCATTGGAGCTGTCCATATTTGGCCTCAAGTTTGAAAGTACTTCTATGATCAAGAGCCGAGCCTTGGCAGAATTCATAGCGGAATGGACCGCAACGCCCGACGAAGAGGTTCAAGAAACCACCCTTCCCGACAAGGAGACCTTCCGCGATTGGGTTATGTACTTTGATGGTGCTTTGCCACTACAAGGTGCTGGTGCCGGCATGCTACTCGTCGCGCCCACTGGAGAGCACCTCAAGTATGTAGTCCAGATGCACTTTCCCCGGGAAAAATCAACGAACAACATGGAGGAGTACGAGGGATTGCCTGCCGGTCTCAGCATCGCGGCAGACCTCGGAATCAAGAAGCTCATCATCAGAGGTGATTCGCAGCTCGTCGTTAAGCAAGTCAACAAGGATTATGAGAGCCCGTTGATGGATGCCTACGTGGATGAAGTGAGGAAGTTGGAAGAGCGTTTTGACGGATTGCGAGAAGAGCATGTTCCCCGAGCAGAGAATGGCATTGCTGAGAACATGTCGAAGCACGCTACCCTGAAGTTGCCTGTGGAACCAGGTACCTTTGTGCTTCGATTAACTCAACCGTCCGTCGAGCCATCAGCAGGACAGAACAAGCGAACGAAGGCAGGCCCTGGCAAGTACTTTCCCGCTGAGCTCCCAGGAGCCGCCGGCAAGGACGTTGCTAGGTGCCCCAAGCTTGTCGGAGAGCAGCAGCCCCCAACGGAGCCTCGAGCTCTGACCGTAGAGGCAGCTGCCATTGCGGTCGAAGATGTGTCTTTAGTCCTTGCCGTCAAACCTCGGGCTCTGGCATGGGCATAGCACACCATCCGTTTCCTCCAAATAGGAGAGCTTCCTGAGGAACAAGCAGAAGCAGAGAAAGGAGTCCGTCGGTCTAGCATGTACCATTTTGTGGATGATGCCCTATACAAAAGGGGACCGAACGGCGTGAAGTTGAAGTGCGTTCCTCGGGGAGACGGACTGAGGTTGTTGGCGGAGATACATGGAGGCATGTGTGGCTCCCACATAGGGTCGAGATTCCTTACCGGCAAAGCATTCCGGCAAGGCTTCTTCTGGCCCGCCGCCCTCCAGGATGCAACTGCCCTAGTAACCAAGTGTGAAGCGTGCCAGTTCCATTCAAAGAAGCTTCATCAACCAGCCCAAGCTCTTCAGACAATCCCTCTTTCCCGGACATTTTCGGTCTGGGGGCTCGACATACTGGGCCCCTTTCCCCGCGCTGTCGGGGGCTTTGAGTACTTGTACGTCGCGATCAAAAAGTTCTCTAAGTGCCCGGAAGTGGAACCAGCGAGAAAGGTGACAGCACAGTCAACCGCCAAGTTCTTCAAGGGACTAGCCTGCCGATTTGGTGTACCCAACAGAGTCATCACCGACAACGGCACGCAGTTCACGAGCCGCACCTTCATGCAATACATCCAAGACCTCGGCAACAAGGTCTGTTTTGCTTCTGTTGCTCATCCCAGGAGTGACGGCCAGGCCGAGAGAGCGAATGCATAAGTGCTGCGAGGCCTCAAGACTAGGACTTTTGAGAAGATGCACAAGTGTGGAAGGTGCTAGGTTGATGAGTTGCCAACAGTTCTTTGGTCGGTCAGAACGAAACCAAATCGAGCCACTGGCCAGACACCCTTTGCCCTGGTTTACAGGGCAGAAGCAGTTCTCCCCACGTAACTCATATACGGGTCACCTCGAGTGCTCGCTTATGATGAGCTTGAGCAAGAGCAGTTGCGCCAAGAGGATGCGTCGCTCCTTGAGGAAGATCTTCTTCGGGCTGCTGTGCGAGCCGCTCGCTACCAGCAGGACTTGCGTCGCTATCATAGCCGCAAGGTTCATGCCCGAAGCCTTGAGGAAAGCGACCTTGTTCTTCGGCGGATTCAATCCGCCAAGAATTCAAACAAGTTGATGCCAAAGTGGGAAGGCCCTTATCGGGTAATACGAGTCACCAGGCCTGGCGCAGTCCGCCTGGAGACTGAAGATGGCATTTCGGTGAGCAATTCCTGGAATATCGAACATCTTCGCAAGTTTTACCCCTAAGGCGCGGTTGCCGGGAGCCCCGACAACCCCCATTTTGTACTAGCCTTGCCGGCAAGGCATGTAACCCTATGTACAAAGCTAGGAGCAGACCCTGTGTGCAGTCAGGGACAGGAATCCCTTAGTACGTATAGTTTCCTATCAATTCCCATGTTTTTGTGTATACATATATGCATGCTTGTCCAGGGTACTATACTACTTTTTTTCAATAAATATTAGTGGACCACCGAGGTTCCATGCTCTTGCCCTCTCTTCTTTCCAGCCACGGCAAGGGCGCGCGATCCCGCCAAGGACCCAGCTCCAGCAAGAAGTTGAGAAGACCGCCCAGCACGGCGATCCCCGGCAAACCAAACAGATAAAGTTTACCTCTTGCCCATCTGTGTTCATAACCTACGACTTGTGCATTAGAAAACCTCACCACTCTTATTTAAAAACTCGGGTGCTCCCATTCCCGGCCCGAACGCTGCTTCGATCGTAGTGGTCGTAGTAGCCCTTGCTAAAAGGAGGTGGATGGGGGGCTGGACCCTTTGTCTGTAACCCGGCAGATATGATTCTCCGGCAGGCGCAAAGGGCGCTGGCAGGGAAGCTTGCCGGGAGGACTCGTTTACTTACATTAAGGAGGCGTTTCGCCTCTGCATGAGCATAACGCGTGCATGGGTTCCTGGCAAGGCTAGACTTTTTCATTAACATGCTGATGCAAGAAGAGAGGTTACAGGACACACGCATGGCTCGAGAGATTGCATTATCTACAAATTAAGATTTGGCAAGTGCCTACAATTTAAAAGAAAGATAGTGATGAGGACATCAATACCATTGTTACACCCACAGCCCCTACTGTTACATATACTGGACCAATTACTAGAGCTCGCGCACGCCAATTAAATTACCAGGTACTTTCGTTTCTTGGTAATGATTCTAATGTTCATGAGATTATGATGCTGCCTAAATTGGATACATTTGTTTTGCTTTCAAATGAAGGGCCTAGCTTGGAGAAGGATGAACATTGGAGCAAGAACACGCATGAAGTTGATGGCATGCGCAAGGGGATCAAGAACGGAGTTACAAGTGATGATTTCAGGACTTTGAAGCCGCCATAAGGAGTGCATGAAGCCTTGGACGAAATATACAAGATGCCACTTCATAATATTCGTCCATAGGCTATTCTAGGTGCTGCGTCACCTTATTAAGTGGGCCAGGCCCATGTAATTTCGAAATACTTAAGTATAGGCTATTTTTAGAGTCCGTATGTGTGGGGAAACAAGAGTTAGGGTTGGCTTCGGACCCCACCCTCAAGGGCCACGAAATTCCCCTCTCTTCCTCCATATATACAGCCCTTAGGGCGTCGTTTAGACTTTGGGTTTTGTTTAGATTAAAAGTTCGCCATAGCTGCAACTTCTCGTACTTCGTTTGTGTCCAACGACCAGACCAAGACGTCACAGAACCCCACCTTGATCAATAAAGCTTTCATCTTATATTCGCAATATCCCAATTGCAATCTCAGTTTCTTGCTTGTTCTTCGTTTGCTCGCAGGAAACAGACCCTCGTGGTCAGGTTGATCGTGCTCCGGCGTGGTCAATAACCCTCGGAAGTTGGTTTAGCGATTGCTAAGGCGCGACGTCTCGCACGTTCGTAGTCGGATCGTCAAGGTCGACTCCCACAGAAAACAATAGCCACCATCTCATCGAAACATCGGGACACCTTAGCCTCTATCAAGAAAACAGAAAGAAATAATAAAAAGGGCTAACCTAGACTTACCTACCTGGCGGCCCAGTTCGCAGCCGACGCCAGTTGTCTTCCTCCTGGGGCTAGGAGGACGTGGAGCTCGCGCTCGCCGCGCGCGTGCATGGGCACCACGCCACCTGCCTGCCTGCGCCTCCCCCTCAACGCCCCGGTCTCTCTGGACGTCGCCACAATGCACCCCGGACCCATCTTGCTCTCCCCCGTCCCTATCCTCCCTCCTCTGCTCTGCTCTGCTCTGCTCTACTCTCTCTCTCTCTCTCTCTCTCTCGCCCGGACCAAACGCGCTCGTCACCACTGTTCGATGTGGCCGCGCGGACCGCCACAGCCTCGCCTCTCCGACGCGTCCAAGAGCATCACCGCGTCTCCCTTGTCCTCTCCATCTAGCCACGCGACGCCGGACGCCCGAGATCGCTAGTCGCCTCTGATGTCTCCCCCGAGCCTCTGAGCACCCCCACGACACCGCCGTGAGCTCCGCTGCTTTCCCCTTCCCACTCGTGGTCTCTGTCGTGCCATAGCCGCGCCAACCACCGGAGCCGAAGCTCCCCTCCGCCAGGCATGTCACGGACGGGGCTTGAGCTCGAACCAGCTGCTCCCGAGTGTGTTGTCATATTCCTCGTGCCACGAGGGTACCGCAGAGCCCCTCAGTTGGCCTCCCCATGCCCCGTAGCAACAGTCGCGCCTCGGCCGTACTCCGACCGCCTCCATGAGCTTCGTTTCGGTGAGCTTCGGTCACCCCGCAGCCACCCAGCTTCTCCCCTGAATGTGGGCGAGCCCGGGCTACGCCGTGGTGCTCCCAGCCGCCGCTCCCGTGGCCTCCAGCACAGACTCCGCCGCGACCAGTGGACGCCGGCGACGAGCAGCCGCCCATACCACCAGCCAGTGGGTCCTGTCGGTCAGGTGATTAGCTTAGGGCTAATCATTGTTTAAAAACCCATAACGCTCATAGTGGGCCCCGACGCTCTAATATTTTAGTTATGCTAAATTAATCCGCTATTTAAACCATATGTCACTGACGTGTGGACCCCTCATGTCAGGTTTGAGCTGGTCAGCGTTGTTGACCTGTTGACGTAGGCATGACACAGCGCTGAGGCAGTAATTCAGTTTCTGGATTTAAAATAATTCAGGAAATTCCACAAAATTAGCAAAACTTCAAAAAATCATAGAAAATCAACTGTAGCTCAGATTGAAATAATTTATATATGAAAAATTATCAGAAAAATTCAATCTATCCATATGTACCATTTTCATGCATGATAAAGCAACTTATACCTAATCTATTAGTGAAAACATGATAATGGCATTTTAAATGCTTAATATGGAGTTTCCATATAAACCCTTGGATCATATGGACTTCATTTAAATTGTTGCTAGATGCATTAGTGCAACTCATAGCAATCTTGACATGTCATGATCATGCATCATATTGTGGCATTTGCTTGTGTATTGATTGTCGGCACCGTCCTTCTCGATGCATCCTGCTCCCGAGACCGTTCCAGAGTACCTATCTGAGGAGCAGTAACCCTGCTGATATTTCAGGCAAGCAAACCCCCTTTGAGCATTCCGATACAACCCAATCTCTTGCTCCTACTCTCTTTTATTGCATTAGGACAACAATGATTCAGCTACCACTTTGCGCTGCGGTAGTTGAACCCATTCCTCTGCATGACCTGTCATTGCCACAGTAAATAGTTGAAATCCACTTCCATGTGTAGGAGTTGATTGGGCAATGTTGCATTTCTACCATGCCATGCCTGCTATTGCTTAGAGTTGTGTCAGGTCCGATTCGTTGGGAATGGATTGGAGTGCTATGATATGTTTCGATGCTGAGAGTTAAGTGTGTGAATACGATTTGGTAAAGGTAGCGGTGAGAGACGATGTAGGAGTACATGGTGGGTTTTCTCATTGGGACCATCTTAAGAAATGAGTTATGTGTATGTTATCCAAGACTAGCTTCTACCACACATTGGGTTCCGGTAACTCGACCACTCACAGCTTATTAACCGCCTTGATCTTTGTCCAAGAGTTGCAACTTGTTTCTGGTGTTTGTAGGTAGTGCTATTTTTCTACCAAGTGGCACCTGACAGGGTGGACTTGAGACAGACTAGGCACAGTGGCACGGTGTACCAAGTGGCACCCGGATGGTGGGCTTGAGTACCCTGCTCACATCGTTTGGGGTCGTGATGGAAACTTCGGTCGAACTTCCCTTGCGGGTTTGACCTTGGATAGGCGATAATCCTGGACTAGAGTCTTGTGTGGTTAGTCAGGACGCAGCCGACACCCTCACCAGGCTTCCGCTTGAAGGTTGCTGAGATACATGACATGTACATGGCGGTAAGTGGCGAGAGCATCTGTGAAGAAGTACACCCTTGCAGGGTTAGCATGAACTATTCGAATAGCAGCATACTCGGATATGGACTACTTGGATACTTACATGATACGTATAGACAACTTGAAGTGGATACTCTAAAATGCTTAAGACAAGTGTGAGTGCTATGGATGGCCTACTCGCAGGGAGACGGGATAGAATCCATAGTAGTGTATTGATGTGGTGATTAGTGGACTCGTGTGCGCTTTCTCACCTCAAAGAAGTTACTCGTAGTCGTAGAACATCATAGCCACTAAGTCAAAGCTGGCTTGCTGCAGCCAAACCCCACAATACCCCTCTTGTTACTAATGCATGTACAATAGGATCTAATGTAAGTCTTGCTGAGTACCTTTGTACTCACGTTTGCTTAATTTATATTTTTGTAGAGGAGATCTCGGTCTCACTATTTGTTCCGCATGGATTTTGACAAGTAGCTTGTTACCTCAGTTACAATCTTGTACCCTTGGGAGGGTCTTGTAGATAGTCAGGCTTCTCAGCCCTTCTCATTTGTAGTTTTCTACACTCAGACATGTTATCCTTTTCATTTGTAGTTGTCCGCACTCAGACATGTTATGCTTCTGTTGCTTGTATGCTTTGAATGATGGGTCATGTGACCCCTGTTTGTAATATCATGTTGTGTATGGCTCTTTGGAGCCTTCTAAATAAATACTTGAGTTTGTAGAGTTATGTTGTGATGCCATGTTGTATCTACACATATCGTGCATATTGTGCATATGTTTGAAATGCATTGGTATGTGTGGGATCCGACACCTAGTTGTTTATTCTTGGTAGCCTTCCTTATGGGGAAATGTCTCCTCGTGCTTCCACTGAGTCATGGTAGTTCACTACTGCTCCGGAACACTTGGATTTGCCGGCATTTATCCTTCTTTGTTCTTGTGTCTATCCTTTCGAGGAAATGACACACGTTCTTCCTTTAAGTCCTTATAGCTTGCTACGACTTGGGTTCATACATTGATGACCGACAGGTTCATTGTTGGGTTACATATGCCTGTCCCTGTAAGTTTGTGCCACCTTGGGTTTACGACTAGTCATGTCGTCCTAGGTTCTCTGTCATATGGATGGTAGCGACACTATCATATACGTGAGCCAAAAGGCACAAACGGTCCTGGCCAAGGTAAGGTTACAACCGTGGGAATACCGTGCGTGAGGACGCAAAGTGATATAATGTCTTACATGCTAGAACGGTGTGACTTAGGATGGGGGCCCGACAGCTTTGGTATCAGAGCCTGGCTGACTGTAGGATTACCAAGCCAAACTAGTCGAAATTGAGTCTAGAAATTCTTTAGTTATATAGGGGAATTGATTGCGGAAGGGGACATAAGACTCTTTTTACTTCTTATACCTTATGCCCTTCTGATCTGAGTCATCCTATCTTTACTACGGGGTTAAGGAACTAGGCTTTCTCTTCCGTCTATCAGGATCACGAGTTACTATTCCTTAGACTCATAAGATTGGTTGATCAGAGTCATATTCCAGTTTTCGTGTACTTCCTGTGTAGTTTGTTTAGTATTATCACAGATCCTTTCCTAATGATGTTGAGTTGTTGTACTACCCCATCTTGTAGGATGTCTCCTATTTTGGGCATTTTACTGTCGTTATGCTGCCAAATTTTCCTCTGAATTAGGGACATTCTAATGCCTTCGCAATGCATTCTGCATCCTATAGTTTATGCTAATTTCGTCCTTGGTTTTGTTTCTCAGGATGTCGTCAGTTACCCGAGGTTCAGTTGCTCGTAGTCAGAACCACGAAGGTGGTAGGCATGAGTAGGATCCTCCCGACCAGCCCTCATTGCCAGAGTTCAGGTTAGGGGTTGAGATAAAGAAGCGTGAGACTAACCGCTTGTTGGCACAGATTGAGCAGGACACCGCACATCGGTGTAATAAGTTTGTTTCCATCACCGACTTCATTGGCCTGAACCCACCCACCTTCCATCATTCCATTAAGCCACTCGATGTAGATGACTGACTCCGTAGCATCACTCATAAGCTGCGTCCACGAACATGGCTGAAGATGACAAGGTCAACTATGCTACATATACCTGGAAGGTCATGCTGGTCTTTGGTGGCAGAACTATGAGGCTATGCTTCCAACTATCCATATTCCTACCTAGAGAGATTTCGCCGAGGCTTTTCATGAGCACCACATACCTCAGGCCCTCCTCGATCGCAAGAGAGAAAAGTTCTGTTGTTTCACCCAGGGTAAAATGGTTGTTGATGCTTACAGTAGAGAGTTTGGAAACCTCGCCCACTATGCTGCGGAGGAGGTGTCCACGGACGCCAAGAAGCAGGCTAGGTTCCGAAAGGGTCTCAACACTAAGTTGCGTCGTGATCTTCACTTACACCATTGCGATACATTTCAGGCTCATGTGAACCAGGCCATTACTGCAGAAACATCTCGCCTCACTCACGAGGTGTCTCATAAGCACACCCGTGACTTTGGTTCTTCCTCCGGGTCTGGTTCTCAAAAGCGGCGGATTTGGGTTTCGAACTACGCTCTCCCACCTGAATATGCACCGAGGCCATCCTATGTGGCGCCTCACCTATTTCAGTTGTATACCACCCCCCCCCCAGGCCTATTGGTAGACCGCCTATTAATGTGAGTCCTCATCCTACTTTAGGGACTAGCTTCACATGCGGAGAGCCAGGACACTATGCACGTGACTGCTCTCAGGTCTCCACCCTAGTTTGAGAAGTCTATTGGCCTTGGTAAGTCATCAGTCATGATGATCAGTGCCAAGCCAGCTCCCACTGAACATGGACGTGTGCATCACGTCTCAGCTGTTGAAGCTCATGATGATCAGGATGTCGTTCTTGGTACCCTCCTTATCAATTGCCATCCAGCATCGGTTCTATTTGATACTGGAGCATCTCATTCTTTCATTTCTAAAAGCTATGCCAGCTTGCACAACATGTCATTTTGTGATATGCCCTCTCCACTAGTCATTCAAACTCCTGGATCCAAATGGCAAACTTTTATTGTAAGCCATGGTAATGAATAGACTTGTATTCCTTGCATGACTTACATCCCTCAAGTCTACATATATTAACATCATCTTAGGTATGGACTGAATGAAAGCTCATTATGCCAAGATTGATTGTTACACCTGGTTTGTTCATCTTACACACCCATGTGGCTAGATAGTCACTGTCTCCATTATAGTTGCAAAGCGTCAACTCTGTTCTCTTAATGCCCGCCCTCTTCCAGACCTTGAAGATATTCTGGTAGTCTGTGACTTTCCGGATGTCTTTCCAGAGGAATGTCTAGGCATTCCACCTGATAGAGATGTAGAGTTTGTTAAAGATCTTATCCCAGAAACCGCCCCATTTTCTAGGAGACCTTACAAGATGGCACCCTTAGAACTATCTGAGCTCAAGAAACAACTTGATGAGTCCTTCCAAAAAGGTTTCATCCATCCTAGTTCTTCTCCTTGGGCTTGTCCCATCCTCTTCGTCAAGAAGAATGATGGTACAGATCGGATGGTTGTATACTATCATCCCGTTAATTTGGTCATGATAAAGAACAAGTATCCGCTCCCCAGGATCAATGAGCTGTATGATCAGCTCGCTGAATCCTCAGTCTTTTCCAAGATGGATTTGAGGTTAGGCAACCATCGAAACAAGGTCAGAAACAGGGACATTCGTAAGACGGCTTTTGTCACTCATTATCGCCAGTATGAGTACACCGTCATGTCCTTCGGTCTAACCAATGCTCCAGCCACATTCTCCCGCTTGGTGAACCCGATCTTCATGGAGTATTTAGATAAGTTCATCGTGGTTTACCTCGATGATATTCTTATTTACTTGAAGAACGAGAAAGAGCATGACGAACATCTTAGACTTGTGTTAGAAAAACTCAGAGAGCATTGCCTTTATGCCAAGTTCTCCAAGTGTGAATTTTGGTTGCTATAAGTGACCTACCTAGGCCACGTGATCTCTAGTAAGGGCATTGCTGTCAACCCCGAGAGAGTTCAGGCCGTTCTTTATTGGACTCCACCTGAATCGGTTAAGCAAGTTAGGAGTTTCCTTGGTCTAGCCAGTTATTGTCACTACTTCGTTGAGAACTTCTCTAAAGTGGCCAAACCTATCATGAAACTTCTCAAGAAAGATAAAAAGTTTGAGTGGTCCCCACAGTGTGAGCACAGTTTTCAGGAACTGAAAAGACACGTGACTTCTGCGCCCATACTTGTGCCACCGAATTTCACTAAGGACTTTGTTATCTATTGTGATGCCTCACGATAGGGACTAGGTTGCATTCTTATGCAGGATCGTCATGTGATTGCCTATGCATCTCGACAGTTGCATCCACATGAGGAGAATTATGCTACACGTGATCTAGAGCTTCCAGTCATAGTCTATGCACTTAAGACATGGAGACATTACCTTCTTGGCAAAAGTGACGAGATTTACACCAATCACCAGAGTCTTAAGTATATATTCACCCAACCGGATTTGAATATCAGGCAGAGACGTTGGTTAGAGCTAATAATGGATTGCGACTTAGGGATTACTTACACTCCAGGCAAAGCCAATGTCATGGCTGATGCACTAAGTCGTAAGTCCTATTGCAATAATCTCATGTTGCAATAGGGCCAGCCACTTCACCATGAGGAATTCTATAAGCTTAATCTTCACATTGCTCCTCAAGGATTCTTTTCTAACTTGGTGGAAAAACCTACTCTTGAGGATCATATTATAGAAGCCTAGAAGATGATACGAGGATTACCCGGATCAAGAGAAACATTAAGCAGGGAGCTGGCAGTTTCTCTATAGATGATCGCGGTGTTGTTTTCTTTGAGAACCGTCTGGTGGTTCCCAAGAAGCAACATCTTCGAGAGTTGATCCTTAAAGAGGCTCATGAATCTCCTCTCACGATTCATCCTGGTAGTACTAAGATGTATCGGGCCCTGCGCTAGAGGTTCCGGTGGACTAGGATGAAGAGTAAAACCGCCGAGTTCATCGCTTACTACGACATTTGTCATTACGTTAAGGTAGAACATCAAAGGCCTGCTGGCACCCTTCAGCCTTTGGCTATTCCTAAGTGGAAATGGGACAAAGTTGGTATGGATTTTATCACCGGCTTTCCCAGGACCAATTGAGGGAATAATGCTATCTTCGTAATCATAGATCATCTTTCCAAAGAGGCTCACTTCATACCTGTTCGAGAGAGTATCATTGCTAGTCAGCTTGCTAACTTATACATTTCTCGAATAGTGTCACTACACGGTGTTCCATTAGAGATCAATTCAGATCGTGGTAGTATTTTCACTTCTCATTTTTGGGAGTGTTTCCAGACTACCATGGGAACCCATCTTTCCTTCAGTACCGCTTTCCACCCTTAGTCGAGTGGTCAGGTGGAAAGGTTCAACCATATTCTCGAAGACGTGCTTAGAGCTTGCGTTATCTCCTTCGGTATGGATTGGAAAAAATGTCTTTCCTTCGCCGAGTTTGCTTATAACAATAGCTACCAATCCAGTCTCAAGAAAGCTCCTTCTGAGATTCTTTATGGACGAAGATGTCGAACACCTTTGAACTAGTCCAAAACCGGTGAAAGACAATTCTTTTGGACCGGACTTGATTCTGGAAGCAAAAGAGCAAGTTCGCATTATCCGTGAGAATTTGAAAATAGCCCAATCTCATCAAGAGAGCCAGTATGACCGCCGTCATAAGGAAGTTGCTTATGAAGTTGGCGACAAGGCCTACCTTCGGGTTACAACTTCAATGGGTACTCATCGGTAAGGTATCAACGGCAAATTGGCTCGTCGTTACATTGGTCCTTTTCACATTCTCGCAAAACGAGGAGAGGTTGGCTACCAGTTGGAACTACCCCCACGTATTTCTCGAGTTCATGATGTCTTCCACGTCTCTCAACTCAAGCGTTGCATCTCAGATGCCATCCGCAGAGTAGACCATGAAACGCTTGATCTCCAAGATAACCTCACATATCGAGAGTACCCTGTTCGCATTCTTGATCAACCAGAGTGAGTCACTCGACGTCAGAACATCAAGTTTCTCAAGGTTCAGTGATCTCATCATTTTGAGAGAGAAGCTACTTGGGAGCGAGAAAATCGTCTTCGACTTGAGTACCCCGCTCTTTTTCCACCGACTCTTGAATCTTGGGACGAGATTCTTTCGAGTGGGGGCAACTTGTCACATCCCTAGTTATGGTATGCTCTAGGCTAACTATTAGTGTTGCATCATGTTTAAATTTCAAATGAATTTGAAATGGGGATATGTGACAGCCTCAGGAATCATTTTTGGAAACAATCAAGATAAAAATTGCTTCAAATAGGTCCAAGAAAATGTTCCTATTTTTCTCCGAAAATATTGGCCAGAGGTAAAATTTAAACCAATATTCTTAGAAACATAGAAATATTTATTTTGGGCATTTAAGTTAATCCAATACTTATTTGCATTGGACTTATATTTGTTATATATTTAATATATGTCCAATAATTCTGATACTTGGTGAGGGGCTTTGGAATAATCCTCCTAGTCCCTACAAAAATTATCAGAAGTAAATAAATTGATTTAGTACTTTCACTAAATCAGAAACAAATTACAGAAAAGAAAACATAAAGAAATAATAAAAAAGGACTAACCTAGACTTATCTATCTGGCGGCCAGTTCGCAACCGACGCCAGTCGTCGTCCTCCTAGTGCCAGGAGGACGAGGGGCACGCGGTCGCCGCACACGCGCATGGGGTCTCTGCCACCTTCCTGCCTGTCCCTCCCCCTCGACGCCCCGGTTTCTCTAGACGTCGCCACGACGCACCCCGGACCCCTCTCACTCTCCTCCGTCCCTATCCTCCCTCCTCTGCTCTCTCTCTCTATCTCTCTCTCTCTATCTCTCTCTCTCCCTCTCCCTCGGACCGAACGCGCATGTCACTGCCGCTCGTTGTTGTCGCGCCCACCGCCACAGCCTTGCCTCTCCAACGCGTCCAAGAGCATCACCGCGTCTCCCTAGCCCTCTCTGTCAAGACACGTGATGCCAGAGGCCCTGCAGCGCTGTCGTCGTCGCCGTCTTCAACCTCGGCCGCTCGAGATCGCCGTCAATCGCCCGTCGCCTTCGACGTCCCCCACCGGGCCTCTAAGCACCCACACGACACCGCTGTGAGCTCCGCCGCTTTCCCCTCCCCCCTCGCGTTCTCTCTCGTGCCATAGCCGCGCCAACCACAAGAGACAAAGCTCCCCGCCACCGGCCATGTCGCCGACGGGGCTTGAGCTCGAACCAGCTGCTCCCGAGCGTGTCATCGTATTCCTCGTGCCACGAGGGTACCGTAGAGCCCCTCAACTGGCCTCCCCACGCCCCGTAGCAACCGCCACGCCTCGGCCATACTCCTGGAGACGCCGCAAGCTCCGTTCCGGCAAGCTCCAGTCACCCCGTAGCCACCCACCTGCTCCCCTGGATGCGGGCTAGCTCGGGCTACGCCTCGGTGCTCCCAACCGCCGCTCCCGTGGCCTCCAGCGCGGACTCCGCCGCGACCAGTGGTCGCCAGCGACGAGCCGCTCGTACCACCGACCGGTGGGTCCCATTGGTCAAGTGATTATCTTAGGGCTAATCAGCGTTTAATTAAACCCCTGACACTGACAGTGGGCCTCGGGGCCCTAATCTTTTAGTTGTGCTAAATTAACACCCTGTTAAATCCTATGTCACTGACGTGTGGACCCCACACATCAGGTTTGACCTGGTTAGCATTGTTGACCTGCTCACGCAGGCATGACGCAGTGCTGATGTAGTAATTCATTTTTTGGATTTAATATAATTGAGGAAATTCTAGAAAATTAGCAAAACTTGAAAAAATCATAGAAAATCAACCGTAGCTCAAACTGAAGTAATTTATATATGAAAAATTATCAGAAAAATTCAAACTATCCTTTTGTACCAATTTCATGCATGAAAAAGCAACTTATACCTACTGTACAAGTGAAAACATGATAATGGCATTTTTAATTCTTAATATGGAGTTTGCATATGAACCATTGGATCATATGGACTTCATTTAAATTGTTTCTAGATGCATTAGTGCAACTCATAGTATTCTTAACATGTCATGATCATGCATCATATTGTGGCATTTGTTTAGGTATTGATTGTCAGCACCGTCCTTCTCAATAGGTCCTGCTCCGAAGACCGTTCTAGAGTACTTATCTAAGGAGCAGTGCCCCTGCTAATATTTCAGGCAAGCAAACCCCCTTTTAGCATTCCGATACAACCCTCTCTTGATCCTGCTCTCTTTTATTGCATTAGGACAACAATGATTCAACTACCACTTTACGCTGCGGTAGTTGAACCCATTCCTCTGCATGACATGTCATTGCTACAGTAAATAGTTGAAACCCACTTGCATGTGTAGGAGTTGATCGAGCTATGTTGTGTTCCTACCATGCCATGCCTGCTATTACTTAGAGTAGTGTAAGGTCCGATTCATTAGGAATGGATTGGAGTGCTATGATATGTTCCGATGTTGAGAGTTAAGTGTGTGAACACGATTTGATAAAGGTAGCAATGAGAGGCCATGTAGGAGTACACGGTGGGTTGTCTCATTGGGATCGTCCTTAAGAACTGAGTTCTACGTATGTTATCCAAGACTAGGTACTACCACACATTAGGTTCCGGTAACTCGACCCCTCTCGACTTATTAACCGCCTTGATCTTTGTTCAGGAGTTGCAACTAGTTTCTTGTGTTTGTAGGTAGTGCTATTTTTCTACCAAGTGACACCCGACAGGGTGGACTTGAGACAGACTAGGCACAGTGGCACAGTGTACCAAATGGCACCCGGATGGTGGGCTTGGGAATCCTCACTAGAAAAAAAGGCCCATCCATGACATTTTGGCCCGATCGATTTTCTTCCCGTCATGCTTATGAAACTTCTACGATGATAATCTATTTATATATAAAAAGTGCTTGACAGGGTCACCAGAATAAAGATAATTAGCTTAGTAAATCTCACAATAATTAGAAATATCTGACCTTTAATTCCATGCGAGGACAAAGTACAACCGTTAGATCTTAAAACGGGCAGGACCATACCGTGCCATGACGACTTCATGTTGAATTTCACGCTGCCACGATCCCACCTAGAAACCCAATAGGTTGGATCAGAAAAACGCATACACCATTCAGTGCAAAAAAACATATACAGGTTTGGCCATCACACGCGTACATGTTGGACCATGCCATGAGCGATCCAGCCACCCTATAGAAAATAAAAGGTCCAGGGTGGACCATGCCATGAGCGATCAGTCCATCCTAGGGGAAACGAAGGTCCAATATCCCCTAACAAATCAAAACTATCATATCTCTCCAAACGAAATATCTATCCAGAACCCTAAAAAAAAGAAAATTTGTCCAGACGGCATCCAAAAAGCCTCTCTTTCCATCGTGCAGGCATGATAAACTCAGCCATCCGTATAATACCTTCCCCACGACCTTGAAGGTTCATTGTTCTCTAGATTTTAGGGTACAACTTCTATATCATCTTCCTTCGGCGACCAACGCTTCGAGGTCAACTTCCTCCAAGCAGTGGCACTTTGGAAATGTCTTTCTCCAGAGGCACATGCCATCTCCGTCGAGCAATCAAACCACATCAAGCCAGCTCCGTCTAGCAATCACACCAAATCAAGTAAGTACCATCTGCACGAAATTATAGACCAGGCTTATTAATGGATCAATAATGGTTCAATTATGCTCTAGGCAATGCTCATCTAAAAATATTTGACATGTTCCCTCAGAAGGTTGATTATTTAGAATTCTATAGGTGTGGGTTCCTATCTTAA
Source organism: Triticum urartu (assembly GCF_003073215.2). Taxonomy (NCBI): domain Eukaryota; kingdom Viridiplantae; phylum Streptophyta; class Magnoliopsida; order Poales; family Poaceae; genus Triticum; species Triticum urartu. Next base: position 329,467,673 of record NC_053023.1, on the reverse strand, counting down.
TGGTGTCAGATTCATACTTTTTGCTCATCTACAAAAGGCTAATGCCATGGATGTTGCTTCCAGTGTTTTCACATTAAGATAATATACTTTAGAGTCTAGAATTATACTACAACTATAACAGGAACAGATGGGATAGTTTGCTGCGATATAGAGAAACATATTACAAATCAGACCTATTATTATAGATCAGACCTATTAGTTGATCAATAATACTTAGATTATATTGTAGGCAGTGCTAATCTAAAAAGATTTGACATGTTAGCTCACAAGTTTCATTATCTAGAAACAGAAAAAATAATGAAGTGTATTATACATACATTAAGAAACGAAATTATATAGGTGTGGGTTCCTATCTTAATGATCCACGTTCATACTTTTACTCATCTAGAGAAGGCTAATACCATGGATGTTGCTTCTAGTGTATTCACATTAAGATAATATACTCTAGAAGACTAGAATCATACTATAGCTATAACATAAACAAATGGGATCGCTTGATGCGATATAGAGAAACATACACATTTGATCAACCTCAAATGCTATAGTGGGTTCCTGTTGTAATGCCAGCAGCTCCATCTGAAACAAAAATTAAGACCAATTGTCAATCAAATTGTATTGATTTATGTACTATGATTTCCTATATCTATTCCAGTTAAAGAAGTCCTCAATTTACTTGGTTGTCACATAATCACTAGAGGCAGTTGTAACAGAAATATTTTGTATCTGTAAAGCTTGCATCTCTCTATATTACTTACTTTACTAATCAACATTTTGTTCTTATATTTTTAGGGCCTCAAAGATAATGGCACCTACACCAATGAATGCATTGACTACCCAAAACGAGAATACTTAGAAGTTAGAAGAAAGACCATTATTATGTCCAAGAAATGAAACAGTTTGCGGTATAAATGAGTATATAATGGATCAGCTAAAGGTGAAGAGAAAACTTATGTAAGCTGCGACACAATATGCAAAGCAACTACCTTTAATGCAGAAACGGAATTGTTACATCCAAGGGAATTCCTGAACAGCTTACCATTTCCTGGAATCCCAAATCCCGAGCTAAAATTGAAAGTTGGCATACCTGTGATGCTACTACGTAATGTCAACCAAAGTGATGGGTTATGCAATGGTACAAGGTTGTCGATTATTCAACTTGGAAGAAGATTCATCGAAAGACATGTTAGGAGCTAGGGTTCTAGGGCGGAGATTATAGGGAAAGGAGGGAGCAGGGCGAGGGCTGGAGCGCGGCGGCCGGCAGCGAGGCGCCGTCCTTGCGGCTGAGCGGTGGCGGTGCAGGAGAGAGACGGCTAGGGTTTAGGGTTCCGGCTCCTCTGGGAGCCGGGCAATAGAATAGTCTTATTGCTTGATTCTCAAAATAGTCTTACAACTTGTATATATAACCCCTGTTCAAGAATTCATCCGATTAACCAGTTAACTTGCCGATTAATCCCTACACATAGGGTCACCGAGTAGCCGATAAACCGAAAAATCGTCCGATTAATTGATTAAATGGCCGATTAACTTGCCGATTAGCCGATTAATCCCCTACTCGCTAGCCAACCGAGCAGCTACCAGTTAACGATTTCCTCAACAATGTATATAACCATAATCTGAAAATAAACTAAGATAACTTGGGCCTTAAGCCTGCCCAGTGGGCCCCCGACGGCCATAGACCTGGCCGGTCATAACATCTCTCCCCGCCTGCGCAAACAGCTCATCCTCGAGCTGAAAGTCGGGGTAGTGCTGGCGGAACTCCTCGCGTTGTTCCCAAGTAGCGTCCTCCTCTGGTAGCCCAGCCCACCGAATCAATACGTACCAGGAGCCGCGGCGCAGCTGAGCCTTCAGCGCCTTCTCCGGTGCAGGAAGGAGACGCCCGTCCGTGATCGGCGGAAGCGCCGGCGGTGCCGCGGGTGGATCGCCGCGGAATGGCTTGAGCAGCCCGACATGGAAGACATCATGGATCCGTGCGCCTGCCGGAAGCTGAAGACGGTACGCCACTTTGCCAATGCGTTCGAGGATAGCAAAGGGACCGGCATAGCGAGGACCGAGCTTCTTCCTCGCGCGTGGGTCCAACGACTGCGTAGAGCGGTGAAGTAGACGCAGCCAGACCCAATCACCCACCGCGAACTCCGCCTCGCGATGGTGGCCATCATAGTATCGTTTGGCCAACTGATGGGCCTGGAGAAGTCGTTGCTGGACCTCCGCGAGCATCTCATCCCGGCTCCTCAGAAGAGCCCCGGCTGCCTCGGTCCGCGCCGAGGCCGGGTCAACCGGCAGAATCGGCGGGGGCGGCCGGCCATACACCACCTCAAAGGGCGTCGCACGGAGGGCGGAGTGGTAAGAGGTGTTGTAGCAGTACTCCGCCCACGAGAGCCAGTCCACCCATGCGCGAGGGCGATCACCTGTAACACAACGCAAATACATGGCAATCACCTTGTTAACGATCTCAGACTGGCCGTCCGTCTGAGGGTGGAAGGCGGTACTCAGGCGGAGCTTCACGCCCGCCAGTCGGAAGAGGTCGCGCCATACATGGCCCGTGAACACAGGATCCCGATCACTGACGATCGAAGAAGGGAACCCGTGGAGACGGACAATGCCATCGAAGAAGGCCCGCGCGACAGATGCCGCTGAATATGGATGGCCAAGGGCGATGAAATGAGCATACTTGGAGAAGCGGTCGACCACCGTGAGAATGACGGATTTGCCGCCCACCTTGGGAAGGCCCTCGATGAAGTCCATGGAGATGTCCGCCCAAACCTGAGATGGGACCTCCAAGGGCTGAAGCCTACCAGCTGGCCGGAGTGTCTCCGTTTTGTTGCGCTGGCACGTCACACAAGACCGTACCCAGTCACGGACCAGGGCACGATCACCTGGAATGTAGAAGTCGGCACGGAGGCGATGGAGCGTCTTCTGCACTCCCTCATGGCCCGCCGAGTGGGCGAGACGCAGCACCTGCTGACGAAGATCGTCGTGTGCTGGAAGGAAGACACGGCGCCCGTGGAGAAGCAGGCCGTCGGCTAGACGCCACGGCTCCTCCAGCTCGCCCGCCGCCAGCTGCTACTGCAGGAGGAGGGCGTCGGCCGCGGCAGCAGTCGCCCGGCGGATGTTGGCGTAGAGGGCGAAAGAGGGCCCGGTGATGATGCAGAAGGCTGCCCCTTCCGCCGCACCGTCGTCCACATCGGCGTCACGCCGCGACAGGGCGTCGGCGACGGTGTTGAGGCGACCCGGCCGGTACTCGACGGTGAAATCAAAGCCAAATAGTTTACTAATCCACTGGTGCTGGGGAACCGTCGAGAGCCTCTGATCCAGCATGAACTTGAGGCTGTAGTGGTCCGTGCGGATCCGGAGGGAACGGCCCCAAAGATAGGGCCGCCAATGGCGTACTGCCTGCACCAACCCAATGAGCTCACGCTCATACGCCGCCAACTTAAGATGGCGAGCAGCAAAGGGGCGGCTGAAGAAGGCGAGGGGTCCATCGCCTTGGTGCAGGACCACACCAAACCCCGCACCGGAGGCGTCGCAGTCGACGGTGAAGGGAAGGTCGAAGTCCGGCATCTGCAGTACGGGTCCCGTCGTGAGGGCCCCCTTGAGGGCCTCGAATGCGGAAGTGGCCTCCTCATCCCAAGAGAAGGCGTCGCGACGGAGGAGACGCGTGAGCGGGGCCGCGATGAGGCCAAACTCCCGGATGAACTTTCGGTAGTACCCGGCAAGACCAAGGAACCCGCGAAGAGCCCGCGGAGACTGCGGAATTGGCCAGGCGGCGACGACCGCCACCTTGTCTGCGTCCATGGCCACACCCTCGGCCGAGATGACGTGGCCGAGGTAAGCGACCGAAGGTGTCCCGAATGAGCACTTCGAGCGCTTAAGATGAAGATGATGCGCCCGAAGCTCGTTGAAGACGATGGCCACATGCTGGAGGTGCTCCGCCCAGGAGGCGCTGTAGATAAGAATGTCATCAAAGAAAACGAGCACAAACCGACATAAGTAGGGCCGGAGGACATCGTTCATCAAGGCCTGAAATGTCGCCGGGGCGTTGGAGAGGCCAAAGGGCATCACCAAGAACTCGAAGTGGCCGTGATGGGTCCGGAACGCCGTCTTGGCGATGTCGTCGGGATGCATGCGCACCTGATGATACCCCGACCGGAGGTCCAGTTTGGTGAAGAAGCGCGCCCCATGTAGCTCATCCAGGAGTTCATCGACCACCGGAATAGGAAACTTATCCTTAAGTGTGAGAGCATTAAGGCCGCGGTAGTCGATGCAGAAACGCCAAGTGCCGTCCCACTTGCGGACGAGGAGGACCGGCGCCGTAAAGGGTGATGTAGATATCCGGATAATGCCCGCGGCAAGCATGATGGCGCACTGCCGCTCCAACTCGTCCTTCTGCAACTGAGGATACCGGTAGGGCCGTACTGCCACCGGAGCCGAGCCTGGCAGGAGATGAATACGGTGGTCGTAGACCCAGGCCGGCGGAAGGCCCTGGGGTTCCCCAAAAAGATCACCGTGCTGCTGCAGGAGGTGATCCAGCAGCGGATGCTCGGCCTCCGTGGTGGCCGCGGCTAGCTGGAGTGGGGGTGACGCCGGGGTGCCGCCAACGCCTTCCCACCGGATGCGGCGGCCGAGGCGCTAGAAGGTCATCGTCAGGGCGTCGAAGTCCCAAATGATGGGACCGAGTGTCCGCAAAAAGTCGACGCCGAGGATGAAGTCGAAGCAGCCCAAGTCGATGCCGGCACACGTGATGGTGAAGTGTTCGTTGCCGATAGTAATGGGAACGTCCCGAGCGAGCCCATGGCATCGGAGGCGGTCGCCATTAGCGACGGTGACCCGCAGCTGCTCCCCTCCCGAAGGCTGTAGTGCAAGGCGCCGCATAGTAGCCTTCGGTAGGAAGTTATGTGTAGATCCTGTGTCCAAGAGAGCCACCAGAGTCTCGCCGTGGATTGTGACCGGGATAAGCATAGTCCGCTCATTGCGGATGCCGGCCAATGCGTGGAGGGAGACGACAAGGGCCGTAGCCGGCGCGGGCGCGGGTGCCGGCGCGACCTCGGCGGCGGCTGGGTCGCCGAGTCCATCATCGGTGGTAGCGTCCTCTGTCTCATCGACTGTCTCCAAGTAGAAGAGGCGTGGGCAGACATGGCCCGGGGCATAGGGCGCATCACAGTTAAAGCACAGCCCCAGGCGGCGGCGCTCGAGCTGCTCGGCTTGCGAGAGGCGCCGGAAGGGCCGCGTCGCGGCTGGAGTGGCCGCCGGTGAGGCGGCTGAAGGAGCTGGCGCGGCCGGCGGTGGACGTGGAGGCACTCGGCTCCCCCGAGGTGGTGCGGGCCGTGTTAAGGCCTGGGCGCGCTGCTCGAAAGCCCGAGCGTAGTACATGGCCGTCTGCAGGTCCTGGGGTCCCTTCATTTCGACGTCCACGCGGATGTGGTCGGGAAGGCCCCCGACGAAGAGCTCAGCCCGTTGTAGTGCCGTCACCCCCGGTGCGTGACACACCAGAGCCTGGAAGCGGTCGGCGAAATCCTGGACCGTGGAGGTGAAGGGTAGGCGGCCCAGCTCGGACAAGCGGCTGCCGCGCCGTGGTGGTCCGAAGCGAAGGAGACACGGCTCGCGGAAACGATCCCGGGGGGGCATGCCGCCCTCGTCCTGCTCGAGGGCGTAGTACCATGTCTGGGCGGCACCCCGGAGGTGGTATGACGCGAGCCAAGTGCGCTCGGACGCCGGTGTGCGCTGCCCCCGGAAGAACTGATCACACTGGTTTAACCAGTTAAGCGGGTCCTCCGAGCCATCATACGTGGCAAAGTCGATCCGGGCGAAGCGAGGTGGTGTCGGGGTGGATGCGCCAGCGCCCACCGGTTCGTCGATGCGAAGAGCCGAGGACGGTGCGCCGAACTGTAGGGTGGGCACCGACGGGTCTCCGGCCTCCGTGTAGACCGGCGGTGGCGACGTTCCGGTGAGCCAAGCCGGAATCGGAGAGGGCAACGGCGGAAACCGCACCTGCTGGATCGGAAGCCCCCCGGAAGGGCCCTGACTCAGGCCGGCGCTAGGCGGTGGGGACGGCGTGGGGGCCGGCTCAGCCGGCACGGAGGGGGCCGGGGCGGGCCAGGCCGGCCACGGGGTTGGGGCGGACGCGGCCAACGCCGCAGGCGCTGGCGCAGGCCAGTGTGGCCAGGCCGGCGCTGGAGCGGCCGGCTGCTGTAGCGCCGGGTAGCCGCCGGCGAGCGCGGCGGGCACCGAGTACCACGAAAGCGCCGGCGGCCCGGAGGGCGCAGGCGGCGGGGGCGGCCCGTACGGGCTGGCCAGGAAGAACCGGATGCCCTGGACCGCGACGACCAAGTCGTTGAGGACCCCCGCCATGACCTTCGGGGTGTAGTTGGCCGGTAGGGTTGATGGCGGCGTAGCGGTGATGGGGGCCGGCGGATGGCCGGGTGACGCGCCGGGGACGAGGTCCAGCGGCGCGGACGGGAGGACCAGCGGCCCCGTGCCGAGGGGCGCTGACGCGGCGGTGGTGGTGGTTGTGGATGCGGCGGCGGTGGTGGTCATGGGCAGCGACGGCGATGGTGGTGAGGATGACATGGTCGAACCAGAGCTGGCTGGTACCAAGGTGTTAGGAGCTAGGGTTCTAGGGCGGAGATTATAGGGAAAGGAGGGAGCAGGGCGAGGGCTGGAGCGCGGCGGCTGGCGGCGAGACGCCGTCCTTGCGGCTGAGCGGCGGCGGTGCAGGAGAGAGACGGCTAGGGTTTAGGGTTCCGGCTCCTCTGGGAGCCGGGCAATAGAATAGTCTTATTGCTTGATTCTCAAAATAGTCTTACAACTTGTATATATAACCATAATCTGAAAATAAACTAAGATAACTTGGGCCTTAAGCCTGCCCGGTGGGCCCCCGACGGCCATAGACCTGGCCGGTCATAACAAGACAGATAATAACTGGAAAACATGTGGGAGAAAAGGTATATATTCCAAGAATAGTCATGTCACCAACAGAACCAGCATGGCCATTTGCTCTAAAAAGGAGACAATATCCTATATCAGTTTGCTTTGCTATGACTATCAACAAAAGCCATGGCCAATCTCTGAACAAAGTAGGACTAGATCTACCCAAACAAGTTTTCACGCATGGACATTTATATGTAGCCTTCTCAAGAGTAACAAAAAGGGTGGGACTGCGGGTAATGGTAAATGATGAAAATAACAATGAGGATGATGTGGTCAAGAACATATAGTCTATACAGAAATATTCTAAAGGTATGAACAAGTTACACAATTTCAACATGATGTTTCTTTCACTAGATGAGGCCACTGTACTATTATGTAAGAATTACATAAACTTACTACACAGCAAAATCTCTTAGACATAAAGTCTTACTTAACGATGCTAACATGATATGGAAGGTCGAATATGGTGTACTACCCTGCCAGAGTAATGCAAACATGCAGCAATAGGTGGAAATAGTTCATTACCAAACGTCAAAATTCTATATTTTGTGATACTTGATTGAGACGTGGGGAGTTTGAGAAACTAATAGTGAGAGCATCTGGTCATTGTTATATTTCATATTCAGCTATTATCTATTAATTTTTGTTGGTGAAATATTGTGAAAATGCATCAACAATTGAAAATATTTAATTACTACCAAACATCAACAAACTATATCATGCGATGTCTTATTCTTCAAGCTTACTATTGCATGCAAACCAATAGTGAGAGCATTAGGAAATAATTATAATTCACATGTACAATTCAATCAGACCTGTTTTCATATTCAATTATTATAAATTCATTATTCTCTGGGAAATGTTTAAACATCAATTATTTCGCCAACTGTACTAATTATTTCTGAAGTTGTTGAATATTAATAGGGGTAGGGGGCTAACACTGCCAATGTCGGTCCCAAGCCCGGAAAAAGGTGGAGGGGACATAAACATATTAACACTAAACCTTAAGATGTACTCCCTCCGTCCCATAATATACTATCATCAAGCAAATCAAAAACAAGAGCAGACAGTATATGTATAGTACTAATTTGCATTGGTATGTCTGCTCAAACATATACTTACTTTTTCAAATGTTGACTAACTTCTTAATATCTACTTTGTACCTCATTAAACACTTATAGAGAACTTAAAAAAGAATCAAATGTTCTTACAAAATTTGAGGAAAAAATGCTGAAATATTTACCACCAACATGCATTTCCTTAATAAAATTATATTTTTTAAATGGCGCAACACAGAAAAAGGTTAAGACAAAAAGGAAAATATGACAGTCAGGAAAAGAAAAATAAGGACCTGCAGTTCAACTTCGAAGACGGTTGCCGCTGTGGAGGATGAGGTTGATGTGTCGAGCTGCCTCGAGCGGAAATTGCGATGATGCCTCTGGCTTGCGCGCTTGGGGAAGAAAACGTAGCCACCTTCCTAATACTAAAGCTGTTTCCAAGAGAGTTGCAAGATGAAAACCACGACCAAATCAAATGCACGGACGACAACATCAACAGCAGCATGCAGATCGATGATCTCGCCTCCTCCCTAGCGCAGCAGATCCTTGGGCGTTGCTACCCACTATTCAGGAAGCGCCAGTCACTAGGACCACAAATCAACAGATTCAACAGCACACAAAGACCATGGGTTGGTGGATTCACAAGAAAAGGAAGAGGAACCATATGTTACATGTACGAGAGCTTGAGGATTTGCTGGCCGAGCTCAACAGTGCCGCCTTGCTGATGCACCTCAGGCTGGACGCGCCTATCCTCAATGCAGCGAATCAAGAGAGCTAGCTGATGGAAGGTATCCATCAGCAACAAATTTTGAGTGAGAAGAAAAAATAAGAGAGGAGAAAGGGGATCGGGCAGGAACATGCTTGCTTGTGTGAGGAAAGAAGAACGGACAAGTCTAGCTAGAAGATTACAGAATGGGGAAGAGTAGTACTGGTGGGACACATGCCATGGGACCAATTACGTATTGTGGGCGACACTGTGAGAGAAAACTATTTAATGTGAAAATCTAAGACGCCATTTGTTCTACTGAGTGCACGTCCATGAAAGTAAATACCAACAAACTTTTTATGGATATGTATAGTATATAAATAAAATAAACCATTTACACTACAAAAATCACTAAATAAAATATGTCAATATTGCAGAGCATTAGTGACTAAATCTATGACTACACGGAAACAATGAGAACATGTAGAAAAAATATACAAATTTAATTTAAAAAATTCAACCGATATAAAACTATAGTTAGATGGCATGCGTAAATACCAAGGAAAGGATCAACGAATAACACATATTTAAAAAACAAAACATAACAAAGGCAAAATTACGTCCGCAAAAGTATTATGAAATTGTCATCACGTTTTATTTCATTTTTCCTTTGATTAAAGAACAAAACGGTCACCCTTGGTACAGTTGCGCATGTCTATGGAAACAAATACCCCCCCCCCCCACTCCTCAAAATATAAGACATTTTTTCATAGCATAAAAGAATAATTAAATAAAATAAACAATAAATAAATATGCCAATCTTGCGCAACGTTAGCATATTTCTATTTGAAGAAAAAACTAAGCAACATGTGAAAAAGGATAGTAAATATATACAAATATAATTTGAAGAATGTAATGGAACGTAAGTTTACAATATAAAAATACAATTTCAAGAATGTAGTCGACCATAAAACTATAATACTACTACATGCATAATTAGCAACGAAAGGATGAACGGAAAACACATATATCCATATATCAATAAAAATAACAAAACATACCAAAGGAAAAAGGTTTAAAAAATTCTAATAATTAAAATGTTACCACAATTTTATTCATTTTTTCTTGGAAGAAAATAAAATACAATATTCGTCAAATCCTAGCCCGCGCATAGAGCGGGCCACTTTGCTAGTTGTGACAAAAGCACGTATCATCATAGATGTGGTGGGCTCCTACTTGTATGAAAAAAATCATGATAGAACATGGGTTTTTCGTCCTGGGCGGGCCAGGATGCACGTGCATGACATTATTTGGGTCGTCTATGATGGAAAAAGTCATGGTAGAAGCGAGGGCGAGGAAAATATCGGGAAGTTCCTGGTTACGGTGGGTGGTCGGGGCCGAACGATGCACGAAGGTTTGTGCGTTTCTCTCATACACGTACGTGCATGTGTGGAGGCATTGGGCTCTAACTGAACCTGAGCGAGGTGTTCGCTTACTGAACCCGAGCGATTGCACTAGCTACGCTACTGAACTCGAGCGATCGATCCCTTGGCTATTAACTGAACCCGAGCAATTCATTCGCTGCTGACTGAACCCGAGCGATTCCTTCGCTGCTGCTGCTAACTAAACTCGGGCGATCGATCACCGCTGCTGGTTACTGAAGCCTGTCAAGCCCCGTGCGAGATGTAGCTAGCTAGTGTTGGGTTTCCTCTCGACGAACAGTGACCGTTGCTACTGTGCACGCGGTACGTAGAATGAGTCGAGACATGGTGAGTCAAGCCGGTTGGTTGGCTGTGGATGAACAGTTCCCGGTGGGGGTTGGATGAACAGGACCCTGTGGTAGTAGGTCGTTACCGCTGGATGAACAGGACACCGAGGAGGCCGCCGCACCCTAGCCGGTTGGGGGTCGATGAACAGGCCCCCGTGTAGGCTGGATGAACAGTAGCCAATGGAGGCCGGATGAACAGTAGCCCGTGGATGAACAATAGCAGGTGGAGGCAGGAGAAAGTTGACGGTGGATGAACAGTAACCCGTGGAGGCTGGAGGGAGGCGGTAGACGGTGGATGAACAGGACCCCTTTTCGACCGTAGGCGCTCCAACATAAGTCTGTTTCCTCTGTTTTGCGGTACGCCACACCCCTCCTGATCAATGGGATCCCGTTTCGACCGTAGGCACTCGAACAGAAGTCTGTTTCCTCTGTTTTGCGGTATGTCATACCCTTCCCGATGAACAGGACCCCGTTTTGACCATACGTGGTCGAACATAAAGGTTGTTTCCTTCGTTCTGCGGTAAGCCAGACCTTGTTTTGGTTGTTTCGTCCAAGATGGTTGTCTCCCGATGAACACGACGCCGTTGTTGCCGCCCGCTGCCTATCCATGTACACAAGCCCTGGTCGTACGTATGCGCGAGTAGGCGTTCGAGACCCCGCCCGTATGTACGTGCGGAGCCGTATTTTTTGCGATCTGGCTGTACATACGTGTACATAGTTTAGAAGGGATTGCGTGAACAGCTACGTCAGGGGCTCTACTACTACACGTGTCGCTGCTTTCTCGGCCACGGTTCATTGTTGCAGAGAGTCCGATCGACCAGTATGTACGTACACATTCGCGACCAGACAGACAACCCTACGTACCGTTCGACCGGGTGGGTCCCAGCCGTCAGGGAGGATAAGGGGGCACTCCATTGCGTGTGAAGATATATGTGGTGGGTCCTAGCTGTCAGGGGGATGAATCATTTTTTGCGGGTAATAAGGATGCACTTCCTTGCGTGTGAAGATGTAGGTGGTGGGTCCAACTGTCAGCCTCACCGTGTACAATCGTCTTCCGATGGTTGTCGTTCGTTGACAACGTTAACCACGCTGTGCCGAGAGCACCAAATCGGTGGAAGACGGCAAGGCCTGCTAAGGGAACAATGTGGAGCCAAGGAAGATGAGGAAGTGGATGTCCATGCGGAGGGGAGTACAAGGGTTCACTGGTTCCGCTGCGGTGTGAGGCCGCCGTCGCCGGAGAATAACACAGGGTGTGGGTGAGTAGAGGGAAGTCGTGGCCGGCGGTGGGATTAGGGTGGGGCCGTGAGGCCTGCGCGACAGCACTACTGCCCATGGGAGGCAGGAGCAGGCGGTTCCGCCGGTGCTGGTTTGGGCGGCTGGAGCAAGAAGATCAGAGGTTGAGGAAGCAGCACGGCTGTTGGATTAACATCCAATGGTCCAGCTGCTAGTTGACTAAGGTGACAAAGCCCTGCATACACTCCAGCTTAGTAGGCCCACAAGTTAGCCACCAAATCTGCCGGGTCCCAACTGTCATCTGGAGGAATTTTTTCGCATAATAAGGAGGCACTTCCTTCCGTGCGAAGATTTTGCCGGTGAGTCCCAGCTGTCAGCAAGAGCAATCATTTTTTCGCGAAATAAGGAGGCACTTGCTTGTGTGGGTTCCTACTTTCAGCCTCTCCACTTACACCCCTCTTCCGATGGTTGTCATTTGTTGACCATGTTTACCACGCCGCGCCGAGAGCACCAATGCGGTGGACATGTAAAAAAGAAACGTGGTGGACGACGGTGAGGCTTAGGAAGGGAATGATCGAGAGCCAGTGAAGCCACAATAGTGGATGCCCACACTAAGGGCAGTACGAGGGCTGACTGGTCGGTCGCGGGGGTGAGGCTGCCGTCAGCGGAAAATATCAAGGTTGTACGGCTTTAGCTTCTGTTTGTCCCCTTCGATGGTTGCCCCACAGAAGTATACGTCCTCCTGAGACAAGAAATCGTGAAGCTCACGTGGTATGGAAGGCGAGTGTATGATGTGGTACACCAAAACATCATCTTCGTGGCACAGCTGAAGGACGGCGGCGCACTGGATCTTCCCAGGGGCACGCTCCGTGTACTCTGCGTCGAGACCGTTGACCCTCGTCTCTACCTTTTCGAGGGAGTTGGATACATTGTTGATCCACTACCGAACAACCCTTGGGTGGACGGTGACGGTGGCAACTATGCACATCGAGCCTTCGACGACGGCATGTTGGATGCTAAAAACCTGCATCTCGATCTCTTCCGCCATTTGGAAGTGCTGGAACAGAGGGCTATGGTTTGGAGAATTAGGATTAGATGGCTAGTCTAACTGAAGTAGTAGATGATTATTTAAAGAGGTTAAAACAATGTGAACATAGTGGGGTTTGGATGCAAATGAAGACGAAGGGGAGGTGAAGAAGCCGAGGAGAATCGGTTCCTGATGGAGAAGCAAATGGGAGAAGTGGCGTGCAGGCAGTTGATTAGACGGCTAGGCAGACTAAACGAAAAGGCTATGCGGGTAGACTGATGAGTCGTACCTATTCGTGTACGTGCCCATCCTTCCTGATAGGTGGGACCTATGCATGCAAACAGATAAAAAATGTCCGGGATACAAAACATGGATAACACTGTATATTTACTGTAGAATCTTTTTAGTACTTTGAATTTTGGCCACTACTTCTGCTGTTTAGTAACTTTTCTGAATTTTGGCCACTACTATAGTAAGTTCAAGTGAGTAACTATAGTAACTTCAAGTGAGTAACTCCATTTTTGATTTTTTACATAAAACTAACCATGATATTTGTCCCTCTGTTCTGGTCATAATTATAATCTGATTGCTGAACCCTTAATCATTCTCATAATGTTTACATGATGCACAATTATACTGCCGTCAAAACTACTCCATACACACACTGTCGAAACTGACAAGATGGTGGTGGAGGTGGGAATAAATGTTCAGTATTGGTGCATTTTCTGTGCTTACAAAATTTAGATTGAATTTCACTACCAAAAGAAAAGAAGTGGAGATTAAATGTTGCTTTCCACTTACTTCACCTATGTGTAACTCTTTTGGTGCATTTTCCGCAGAACCTATGTGTAGCTGCAACATACAGGCCAGTTCATCAACTACTCGAAGAAGAAAAGAAGGTGGCATTTCCTTGCCTTTAGCATACAGGCCAGTTCACTTAATGTCCTCTGGTGCTATATTTCTGAGAACATCCAAGTTTTTACTTATCACTTTGCTAGCATTCACAAGTCTATTGAAGCGTGCATGTCTCTATGAATCTTGCTGTCTACTCCAAGTAGATGGTGTGTAGCCTGGCAAAGGATATTAGTACTTGGTGCATTCTAAGTTTAAAACCACTCTAGATTTACAAGTGTTTACTGAAGATGACAAGTGTTTATTCAATTCTAAATTTGAAGTAACTAGTAGACGAACAATATTCATCTTTTTCTGTATATGAAGAAGAATAAACCTAGCTAATTCAAATAATTCCAATTTTAGGGACATGTTTTTATCAACTCTTAGTTAAGGGGTTGTGGCAGTTTTCAGTTTTCAGTTTTGTGCTGCTTGAATTGATTCTACAGGAATATTTAGGGAAGAGTCATGGCTATGCTTAGCTCTCTGTAAAATGAATGACTGAAATTGGACAATTGGAAACTTTAGGTATGTTTGCAACTGGACAAATGGTGTATAAATCCAAATAAAGCAAATAAATTCAAATGATTCAAATAAATCCAAATAAACATGGTTGATCTTCATTTTGCATAAACCTGGTTGAGTATTACAGAGTAATTGACAACAAATTGACCTGGTTGGAATTCATACAGCAACAGTAACAGTTAACTGAACTTCTTTTGCGTGCATTTATCAGTTCAGAAAACTTTCAGTAACAAGTGAGCAGCCTCTGCATTTTCTCACCGAAATTTTGAGTGCATTTATCACTTGTTGGAGTATGCTACAGCTTCTACAAATCACAAACTCCTTTCGTTTACATCTCAGTTTTAGCAAACACTACAGTTTCAGTAAAGGAGTCATAACTGAATTACAGGCACCGTAGTTTCTCTACAGTATTGGAACACTGAACATTTTCAGTTAACTGTAGCAAGAAAAACTTCCAAAAACTAGCAGATCTCCAAGAATGCCAAGAGTATTACTCGATGAATTTGATGGCATCAAACTAAATTTTCACTATAATCTGTTCATCATTTAGCAACAGTGTACAACCTTTGTCCTGGATTATTTCTCTAGCTTTGTATCCCCTGACTGAATTTTCTCCGCCTGTACTGAGAATAGTAAATTCAGACTCACAGCAACAAATTGAACAGCAACAGTAGCAGAGGCGGGCGGGGCAGACTCACCAGCACAGGCGGGAATGGCAGCAGAGGCGAGGCAGGGGAAAAGGCAAAAGCAGCATCAGAGGTCCACGACACCGACGTTGTCCACCAGTAGCAGCATGAGAGGCGGGAGTGGCCAGAATTGTCCACGGCGCCGGCAGCCGAAGAGGACGAAATCGGAGGCGCAGGTGGGCGGTGAAGGTGGGCGAACGTGGGCGGCGACCTTCAACGGGGCTGGCGGCGTAGCTCGAGGAGGGCGCCGGCGCAGGTCGCCTTCACGGCGGGCGGTGCAGGTGGTAAGCCGCGGCACAGGTGCAAGCGAGCGGCGGCGCTATTGTTGGTCGCGAGCTGGGCCACGGTTCTGGTGTTGGTCGCGGCGCAGATCCAGGCAGGCGGCGGCGCAGGTGGGTAGCCGGCGATGGCTGCAAGGCGCGGGCGACGGGGGAGGAGGAAGGAAGGAGATGGACTTCTTTGTGACGTGTTTAAAACTCTGTGGGTTTTTTTACAAAAAAACAAATACACTGCCCTGTGGACAACTTTTCCCGGACGGAGAGAGTACTAGTTAAATCCTAGCTATGGGTGTGAAGCACTGATATGCCAGTACATTTGATTGTGACCTGTTCTAATTTTGTACCTGAACTTTTTTTAGAAAGGGCTGTACGTCAACTTAATGTGCTAGCAGAACTTATTGTGTTGTCTGTCTGTTTTGTTTACACAACATTCAAGATATTTCCCCGTCATTGATAAAGACGATGAACCGTTATGTACGACTTCGTTGGTTTCAACATAGCCCTTCCCATAGCGATCCACTGCTTCCATCCTGATTGTGCCGCCTGCGTGAAATTTTTGTATGCAAGTTCAGTGTGCTATGATGTTCTATATGATTGTGTCAACTATATAAGTTTTTATTGAGCATCAACAATGCATATGGCTGAAAGATGTATTTACGAGCATCGACCGATGGGTATCTCTCTCTATCTCTCTCTCTCTCACACACACACGCACGCACACACGCGCAGACGCACAAGTGGGACCCGTTGAATTATTTATTTGCTCGTGATAGCTTTTAATTAGGTTCCACTGTAATCTAACTTTTTTCTTAAGTTATTAATTGAGCTCAGTGACTTCAAAAAGTTGTACAGAAGCCTTGTTTGGGCCTTTCCGGCGTCGCTGAATGTGGGCTGAGTAACCATGTTAGGTTGTACTGTACTACACAGGCTTTTTTTCAACATCAGCAATGCAACTGGGCCGACAGTTGTACACAATATCCGGGTCAACTTGTTATTCTCCGCCCCGCTGGGCTGCAAACTTTCCTAGGAGGTATGCATTAAGCTTAACAAGAAAATGGACTTTAAGAAATAATAAATGGGATGTAATTATAATAACTAGACAGTTACTATGCACCAAACACGTAATTAGTATGAAAAATATATTTTAGGAATTTGAAAATTTTAATTTCATTACTTGTTGCACGCACAATATTTCGTTGGATTTTAATGTAATACAATTTTATTTTGAAATTATATTTGACCTGACTAGAAATTTCGGATCCCATCAAAATGTGGGATTTCTTTTGAATTCTGTTCTGAGCGGTTGTTTGAAATTATTAATCGTTGTTCTAGCTAGAAGTTGGGCTGTACTTTTAACAAACTGTAAATGGGCTGTAGTAAATTCCATTAGAATTAAAAAATGAGATGTACATTCTTACAAATCGCAAATGGGCTATATGTTCTCTGCCAAATCCGAGTTGTGGACCTATTAAGTTGACGGGGACGAAGGGCTTTGTCAACTTAGTCAATATGCACGATTCTAGCTCAACTGACAGTACGATGTCCATCCAACGGCCGTAGTGCTTCTTCAACCTCTGGCCTTCTTGCTCCAGCCGCCCAAAGCAGCGCCGGTCGTGCCGCCTGCTCCTGCCTCCCGTGGCCGGCTGTGCTGTCGCAGAGGCCTCACCGCCCCCATACTACTCCCACCGCTGGCCAGGCCATCCCTCCACTCCACTCACCCACACCCCCTGTTATTCTGCAGCGACGACAGCGCAGCCGAACCAGTGAACCCTCGTACTCCTCTCCGCGTGGGCATCCACTGTCGCGTCTTCCCCGGCTCCGTGTCGTACCCTTCCTAGGCCTCGCCGTCGTCCACCGCCGTGGTGCTCTCGGCACGGCGTGGTCCATGTGGTCAACGACCGAATTCCATTGGAAGAATACTGTACGTGGAGAGGCTGACAGCTGGGTCCATGGCAGCCGCAAGGAAGTGCCTCCTTATTACGCGGAAAATAATTATTCCTCCACCTGACAGCAGGGACCCACCGGATGCTCACCAGTATTTCGTGAAAAAAACGTTTGCCCCTGACTGCTGGGACCCACCCGAGGGCCATCGTATTTCGCGAAAAAAATGTTCCCCTGCTGTCACCTCGGACCCACCGGAAGTGCCTCCTTATTACGCAAAAAAAAAATGAATACCCCCTACTAGCTGGGACCCACCTTGGTGGGAGGCTGACTTATGGGCCTACTAAGTTGACGGGGACAGAGGGCTTTGTCAACTTAGTCAATATAAACGATTCTAGCTCCAGTGACCGTACGATGTCTATCCAACGGCCGTAGTGCTTATTCAACCTCTGGTCTTCTTGCTCCAGCCGCCCAAAGCAGCGCCGGTCGTGCCGCATGCTCCTGCCTCCCGTGGCCGGCTATGCTGCCGCGGAGCCCTCACCGCCCCCTACTATTCCCACCGCTGGCCAGGCCCTGCGGCGACGACAGCCTCACACCGCAGCCGAACCAGTGAACCCTCGTACTCTCCGCGCGGGCTTCCACTGCCGCGTCTTCCCCGGCTTCCTGTCGTCTCCTTCCTAGCCTCGCCGTCGTCCACCGCCCTGGTGCTCTCGGCGCGACGAGGTCAACATGGTCAAGGAACGACTTCCATCGGACGTGGACTGTACGTGGAGAGGCTAACAGCTGGGTCCACGGCCGCAGCAAGGAAGTGCCTCCTTATTACGCGGAAAATAATGATTCCTCCACCTGACAGCTGGGACCCACTGGACAGGCCACTGTATTTCACGAAAAAAACGTTTCCCCCTGACTGCTGGGACCCACCAGCTACATCTTCGCACGCAAGGAAGTGCGTCCGGGCAAAAAAAACGATTCGCCCCCTGACTACTGGGACCCACAATTATCGTCATAGAAGTGTCATATGTAATGCAGAAAAAAAATTGTTCGTCCCAAAATGTCACAGATGTGTCTTTTTTTTGTAGTGAAGGGGCTCCGTCACCACATGTACTTACTGCATGGACACGGGTGGTCGCACACACTTAAGCTCGGTTGGGTGGAAGAGCTTCCTCGTTGCCAAGAATCTTCGTGTTGGATAGGCCATCCTAATTACTATAAGGAACAACCACCGCCCAGGCTTGAGGATGATGATCGTAGTCGATATCATCTAGAACTACATTTGTGTGTGTGGCTGTATGACTATATATAGCTAGTAGAACTGCTATATATGTGTGGCTGTAAGACTACCTAGTACTGCTTGAGGATGCATGTTGACTATATATGAAATTGTTATCTAGTACTACCTAGTATCTGGAAATTGCAGTTTATTGAAACTGAAACGGGGTAGGAAGCAGGGGGAAAATGATGAAAGATATAGCAGTAGCGCGGGGATAGGAAAACGCTACAGCTAACTAATAGTAGCATGTTCCCGAAAAGCGCAGCTGATATAGTCAATAGTAGTAGCGCGGGTACGGACCGCGCTAGTACTAACAGTTAGCTATAGCGCCGTAGTAGTAGCGCGGTCACCTGCGCTGTTGATAGGCTCAGAACCCGCGCTACTACTAGGGTTTTCCCTAGTAGTGTTAGGGCCTTCCCGAAATCGGCCCAACAACGTCATGTGGGCCATCGAATATAACACCAGCATGTTTCAATTTTGGCCATGTATGGCCCCCGACTTCTTTTGGCCCATATGAGGCCTTTCGTATCTTTAGGCCCTTTGTGGCCCACGATGACTCTAGCCCATAATGAACAATAAATTTCTTTGTACCCATTAATGACCCGTGATTCACATGGGCCGTTTCCAGCCCCCGTGTTAGCTTTCGGCCGACTGATGGCCCATACGTTCTTGGCCTTCTTTCCGGCCCTCGATTACTTCCGGCCCGTTACTGGCCTGTTCCCCTAATGGGCCAAATTCGTCCTGTGGCAAGAAGCAGCCCATTTGTGGCTTGTTAACCCGTTGCGCCGTTTCCAGCCCGTCCTATATTCTAGCCCATTAATGACCTGTAATGCCTATGATAGAATTAAGCCTTTGCTGTCCTCTGGCCTGTTAACGAGCTATTACCGTGCTGGGCCGATACTAATTATGCCTGTTTATGGCCCATGTGGACCCATTTATCCGACGGCCCGAGGCCCACCGATTCTACGGCCCGTTGGAGGCCCATTTAACCGACGGCCCGTAGGAGGCCCATGGATCCTACGACCTGTAGCAGGGTCAAGGTTACCACGGTCCATATATGGCCCATGGTTGTTGCGGCCATTAGCAAACTAGGGAAAAGAAGACTAGGAAATAAATAAGCCCGAAACTAATGCTAGGCTATTAAGGCGATTGCACAGACTACATCCACTAGGCATCAAAGTTCACCACCAATGCAAATATAGGGAACACCCTACACTATACAAAAATGGCTTGCTGTTTTCTTCAGCCGGTGGCTGCACGTTAAGAAAATTTTTTGTATCGCAACAAAATAAATTACAACCATAAAACAAAAGGAAGGCTGGCATAAAATTTAACAGTCTAGCAGATAAATGCACCTCCAGAAGTTCAGAAGCTCAGTTCATTTGACCTGACTATTACGTTTTCATGTTGTATTGTCCGATGGAGCACCATAACCTTCGCCTTCATTTCTCCTAGGCTCCTGAACAACATAGAAAATGTCTGATAGTCTGGTTTCAAAACCATGCATATCTTGACGACATCTAACAATGGTTGTCCTTGTTTCACAAAGGGTCTCTGTTAGGGAATGGACTTGTGTCTGGAGCGCAGAAATACCATTGTTTTGAGCTTGCATATCTTGATCATGAGGAAGTTTGGACGAGATAGCCTTAACAACCAACCCAGTATTATGCAGGAACATGCTTTTGGTACTTTTAGTGGACATGTACTGACCCACTGCAGCAAGAGGTGACATTGCGGTTATAGTTGCCTCGTCACCTTCAGAAGGTGGTGGTTCCACCATTTTTTTCCATAGCTTGCTGAAAAGTTGAGTTTTTACATTAGTAGTACCAGAACAGAAGATATTAAGGAAGCAGCAAACCAAACAAAATAGCTTTGGTCTATATATAGAGCTTATTCTGGTGAACCCATGTAAAATATTAGTTGTATTTTACTGCAAAGTACATAATAAAGCCAGGTTCCAAACATATGACCATGTACCATGGCTAATGTATTGTCTATTTCTACACACTGTATTGACAGCTAAGGATAAAGAGACAAAGTTTATAATACGATAAGCATAGTATGACATCATTCATATCACAAAACAACTGAGAACAGACAAACAGGCAATTGTAATGTTGTGTGGGCAAGTCCAGCACAGAACTAGATTACAGATCAAGATCAAAGGAACATCACTCATCTCTTTTAAACCTTGCAAGGTGCAATGATACGCTAATAAAGTTGTGTATAAAACTGAAAAGAGTAATAGACATTGGCTGCAAACCATGTAGTTCAATGCACAAGTCATAGTAAGTAGTAGTTTAAAGGCATGAGGATTAAGGACTTACAACGGCGGCTTTGACTGATATAGTCATGCCCTTCGTCTTGCTAGTGTGACAGTCCTTGAAGATTTCCACAACATTAGGTTCAGGTACTTTTTGGTCCTTGTAGGCTTTCCTCTGCATTTGGAACAAGTCAATATAGATCTGATAATATGGTACAACGAAAGAGTGAAACAACAACTAATTACAAGAGCCTCGCAGTGTGCAATATAGCTACGAGATCTTGTCATCTGTTGGAATTTTACTTTCGTACGGTTGGCCTTGTTCTTTGAATAGTTCACATACAAGAAGATAGATTTGCGAGGCACATGCTGTTGACACCAGATTCGATTAGTTGTATTTTGTTGCTAATCAAAGTGGCCGATATATAACTATCGTCCTAAGCAAAGACATGTCTGATATATAATTATCGACCTAAGCACATATAAATGGACGATGGAGTGTTGACATCGTCCTTAGAACAAACTCTGGGCAAATTATTTTTCGGCATCCAAGTTTTGCCGAAAAAACAGGGGGCATGTGTTGACACCAAATTTTGGCACGGTCAAGAACTTAATTAATATGGCCTCAAATGGAGAAGTGATCTACATAAAAAAGTTTTGTATTGTCGATATGAACATCCTTGAAGTTTGGGCTATCTCCATCCGATCTCATCTCGAAGGCCGAAGTTCTGTTCTAAATACCGAGATTTTGTATTCAGAACACTATTCGGCTCATTACGCCCCAAGACCACCTCGTATGAAAAAATGATCTACACGGATTGTCTTCGTCTCATCGAAACGATCGATTTTGGTATAAAAATCGTTCCAATCCAAATTCATATACAAAAGTTAGAGCCATCGGAATGAAGCTATGTCAAGAGGCAGAAAATGGCGCGCCCCACAAGACGCCATGTCTGATGGGTAGCGCGAGTATAGCCTGTCTTGCGCGAGGTAGCGTGAATAATAGCCTGTTTTACACGAGCAATTTGACCCTTACGATGACCTATGATCAAAAAACATTCAACATGAAAGTTGTTCGTCTCGTCGAAATGGTCATGATTGCTTTCGGACTCATTTCCATCCGAGATCGTTTACCACAAAAAAAAGACCCGCAAGGTGCAGCCAGTTTAAACTGAACAATTTTGGAAAGTTCGGATAAAACCAATCCGAATTTGACTAGGGTTTTGGACGTGAATCCAAGCCTTTTCCTTGCACGGGAAGTCCAGCAGCCTCTTATATACCTAAGGGGTGACCGCCGATTGAACAACACACAATCGATCAAATCATCTACCACTTTTTATCTTTTATCTTTTCTTCTTAACCCTAATTCTTCTTTTTCCTCGTCCTTCGTTTGTTCTTCTTGTTGCAGGGTGGTGAACCTTGAGGCCCTAGGGGCGATCAGGTCGACCTAGGGCAGCCCATAGCCACCGCGTGCCCTAACGGGCTCCCTCCCGGGCGTGTGGGGTTTCGGGTCTTCAAAAGCACCCACCGGATTGCTTGTGTACCGCGCTTCCGGACAGGTCTCCTTCGACATGAGTTGCAGTGCATCACCCCCGGCGTCGAGGGTACACGGTGACGTATTCGTGTGCAAACACACTTTTTGGCGACTCCGCTGGGGATGAAGCTTTGAACGGTTTCTAGCCCGTTCTTGCTACGAAGAGATCGCCATCAAGTTGCTGCAATCTACAAAGGTAATATGAATACCCAATTCCCCTTTGTAGATGCAAATAATCCATACGTTCTTGTTGGATCACCTAATGAGCATAATGTATCGGCTAGCCCTAGTTTTATCAATCATGCATCTAATTATGCGCAAGGGCCAATGCAAAACAATCTTCATGCTTCAAATTCTTATGATTTTAGCAACGTACAACATATGTATCCAAACTCTCATGCGTCGGCAACCCCACAAATCCATATGCCGATGAACAACATGATGGGTTTGGTTAATCAATTTGAAACACGTAATGTTAAAATTTCCAATAGTATACAAGAAAGTGTTTCACCTTTTTATTCATCGGCAACTAATTTGCAATATGTGAATCCAACCTTGCTGATGGATGGGAGGATTGGCCATGCTACTACTAGCTATTCGTCCAGTTACTGTCAACCATCATATGCTACACCACTTGTTAGTAATTTTTTAGCACCATATGCAACTGTAGATGTTCATAATTCGGCCCCGCGTTTTCATGGTCATAGCTGGATAAGTGAAAAATTTACAGGAACACATGTGCCATCATCAAATACTGTAGCATATAATGCATACTCTACGCAATTCAAGAATTTCGGCAATACTCATGAGTCATTGTCGAAAGAATCTAAAAATATTGCGGAGCAATCTCTTCCAGAAGCGGTTGTGGCTGCATTAAAAAAGAGCTTGGGACAAAACAAGAAAATTAGTGCTCTTTGCCTTGAACAATATGGAAAGGGATTGTTTCCTGATTATGCTGCAACAAAGGCTAGAGTTTTGCAGGAAGATGAAACTTCATCAATTGATAGTATTGGTGAGAGAGCATATGGTTATATAGCAGTGCATACACCTCCACCTAGTACCGCAGCATATTATACACCCCCTACACAATTGCAAAATTTCGGCAACACTAACAGTTCTTTGCCAAAAGATCCAAAAAGCATTGGGGGGCAAACTAATCTAGAGCGGGTTGAAATTGAGAGGGGAGTTAAAGCTTTGCGTGATAGGGTGCAAGTACTTCGCCAAGAGAGAATTGATAGGGAATTAGCTAAAAGAAAAGAAGACTTGCCAATTGATATAACCGTTGAAAAGAATGATGATTCGGAAACTAAAAGTGCTTCGGTTGAAAAAGCCGAATCAAGTAGTATATATTCTGAATCGATCACATCCAAAGAGGCAAACATTGCTGAGAAAGGGCATGGCAAGCATAGGAAAACAACGGTGCTTGATTTTTCTGAAGTTAATGGAACCTACTTCCTGCCCTATGAGTTCCGTGTCATAGAAATTGACGAGCTTCAAGGACTAGAACAAGTAGCATTACAAAGTTCGGCTGACAAAAGCCTTCAGTGTAATGATGCACGGAATCAAGAAAAAGATGATGAAGAGGTGTTGGGGAGCCACCCAAAGATGAAGCAAGATATTGTTCAAGTCACACCACCATCATGCTCTCCCAACATATTTGAAGAGGTATGTTTAGCAAGTAATTTACCTATTTTCAGATTTGGTCAAAACTTCATTGTTGATGCATCTATTAGAAATATCTTCTTAAGTAATTTTGAAAGACCAATGAAGAAGGGTAATTTACTTGTTATAAATAAAATTGTTATAGAACATATTGGTCAACCCATTGCACCATTTATAAAGACCGATGCTGACTTATTGTTGCAATCAAGGCTTTCCTCATTGCTTCATTTAAAGTTCGTATCTACATGGGTAGCTTTGCTTATTTCATACTTGGCTTACTCTTGGTCTCAATTGAGGCATGCATGTTCTAACTATTTTTGTTTCAGAAGCATAAAGCCAAGGTTAGATTCTTTTCAGAAAACCGATGCTAGTATAATATCTTATCCAATGACATCGGTAAAATAATGCAAAATAAAAATCATAGGCGAATGGGGTGATACAAAATTTGAACCATTCGTTTGCTTAACTCCAAAGCCGTTTTCACAGCAAGATCGGCTAGAAAATAAAAAAAATGCCTTCAATTCCAATATGTGTGATCAAATCTTTGATTTCTTGTTGAGAAATAATTATATTATAATTCTTGATCACCATGTTGAGCCATTTGTCCAGGGACAAATGATTGTAAGTTGCTAGATTCGTCCAAGCATAATTTTGAGGATTGCAATATGTTTCGTCAAATAATTAAATTGGCCATTGATAAAGGACGATTGAAATTTTTTGAGACACCAACAGATGACCAGTCTATTCCGATTGGTCCCGATGGCAGAAAGTTTTTGCATCAGCTGCTTCAAGCTGATCCACTTAAAGAGAAGGTAAAAAAGTGTAGGTGATGAGACCAAGCTTTCAAGTAAAGAAGTTGTTGAAGAGCATAATGAACATAATCTTGAGGGCGAGAATTCCATCGAAGCTACAATGGAGACGCCAAGGACTAGGGGGCAGCAAGCAAATCCAATGATCGACGAAAGCAAACCAAAAGAAAACAAAGGCCGAAATAAGCGCAAGTGTAAGAGATCAAAAATCACCTTCGCTGAACTATTGGATAAATATCAAAAGAAGAGTGAAGAGAAGAATACTTATCGGCCAAATCATGCAAAGAAACCAAGATCACCCCAAGGCGCAAATATGAGAATTGGTTTTGGCAAAGTGAGAATTTTAATGCAACATATTCATATCCTTATTTTGGGCCTTCAATGCCAATGCCGTGGATGCCTCCCTATGCTCATATAGATCCATATCCATCATGGGACAGGTATGATACAAGGGCACATTCTCCATCTTATTTTAGACCATCTCACCAATATTATGTAGCTTTGAGAAGATCAACATTTGAACAACCACATGTTAAAGACCGTTTCAATCATAAGGAATCGGTCCAGAGCTCAAGGAAGAAGAAAGAGGTGGTCAAGCAAGTTTACCGTGTTAAAAGAGATGGTCGTAAGAGTGCAACTTCAGATTTTATCTCAAATGAAAAAGAGCCAATTAATGTGTTGACATTGGCTACTAAAGACAATGAGACAAAGCAACCAATTATTGACAGTCGAAGTGCCAAATCTAAAGAAAAGAAGTTGAGAGTGCACAAGGCCAAAAAGGAATTGCCATTGGTCAAAACAGAATCACAGCCGAGATGCCTGCTCGGCTTATCATATTGGCAAAAGAAGAAATTACAAAAACTTAGTCACAAGAACTTGAAGAAAGGAACATGGCATGGGTTCCCAAAGGAAGTGCTCAAAATAAGAATTATGTGCAAGCTTCCATTACAAGAAGTGCCGCAAAGGTGAAGAAGGAAAAGAGTGAAAACTATGAAGGACCAAGCCGAAGGTTTCAACATCTTTGGTCTACACATTATCCATATTCTTCAACTATGCCATTAACGCCTATTGAAGGAAATATGCCCTAGAGGCAATAATAAAGTTATTATTTATTTCCTTATTTCATGATAAATGTTTATTATTCATGCTAGAATTGTATTAACTGGAACATGATACATGTGTGAATACATAGACAAACAGAGTGTCACTAGTATGCATCTACATGACTAGCTCGTTGATCAAAGATGGTTATGTTTCCTAACCATAGACATGAGTTGTCATTTGATTAACGGAATCACATCATTAGGAGAATGATGTGATTGACTTGACCCATTCCGTTAGCTTAGCACTTGATCGTTTTAGTTTACTGCTATTGCTTTCTTCATGACTTATACATGTTCCTATGACTATGAGATTATGCAACTCCCAATTACCGGAGGAACACTTTGTGTGCTACCAAACGTCACAACGTAACTGGGTGATTATAAAGGTGCTCTACAGGTGTCTCTGATGGGACTTGTTGAGTTGGCATAGATCGAGATTAGGATTTGTCACTCCGATTGTCGGAGAGGTATCTCTGGGCCCTCTCGGTAATGCACATCACTATAAGCCTTGTAAGCAATGCAACTAATGAGTTAGTTGCGGGATAGTGCATTATGGAACGAGTAAAGAGACTTTCCGGTAACGAGATTGAACTAGGTATTGGGTTACCGACGATCGAATCTCGGGCAAATAACATACCGATGACAAAGGGAACAACGTATGTTGTTATGCGGTTTGACCGATAGAGATCTTCATAGAATATGTAGGAGCCAATATGAACATCCAGGTTACGCTATTGGTTATTGACTGGAGACATGTCTCGGTCATGTCTACATAGTTCTCGAACACGTAGGGTCTGCAGCTTAACGTTCGGTGACATCGGTATTATGAGTTTATGTGATTTAATGTACCGAAGGTAGTTCGGAGTCACGGATGAGATCTGGGACATGACGAGGAGTCTCGAAATGGTTGAGACATAAAGATCAATATATTGGACGACTATATTCGGACATCGTAAAGGTTCCGAGTGATTCGGGTATTTTTCGGAGTACCGGAGAGTTACGGGAATAGGGGGAAGTATTGGGCCTCATGGGTCAAGTGGTGGAAGAGAGGAAGCAGAGCCCGCAACCCCCTAGACCAAACCAAATTGGACTAGGGGGCCGGCCCCCCTTTCCTCCCTCTCCTTCCTTCTCCCTTTTCCCCTTCCTTTCCTCCTCCTAGTAGGAGTAGGAAAGGGGCGTCCTACTCCTACTAGGAGGAGGACTCCTCCTGGCGCGCCCTACAGGGGCCAGCCGGCCTCCCCCTTGCTCCTTTATATACGGGGGAAGGAGGGCACCCTAGAACACACAAGTTCATCATTGATCCCTTAGCCGTGTGCGGTGCCCCCCCTCCACCATAATCCACCTCGATCATATCATAGCGGTGCTCAGGCGAAGCCCTGTGTCGGTAGCAACATCATCACCATCGTCACGCCGTCGTGCTAACAGAACTCTCCCGTGAAGCTCTGCTGGATCGAAGTTCGTGGGACTTCATCGAGCTGAACGTGTGCTGAACTCGGAGGTGCCGTGCGTCCGGTACTTGGATCGGTCGGATCGTGAAGACGTTCGACTACATCAACCGCGTTCTCATAACACTTCTGCTTACGGTCTACGAGGGTACGTGGATGATACTCTTCCCTCTCGTTGTTATGCATCACCATGATCTTGTGTGTGCGTAGGAGTTTTTTTGAAATTACTACGTTCCCCAACAGTGGCATCCGAGCCAGGTTTATGCGTAGATGTTATATGCACGAGTAGAACACAAGTGAGTTGTGGGCGATACAAGTCATACTGCTTACCAGCATGTCATACTTTGGTTCGGCGGTATTGTTGGATGAAGTGGCCCGGACCGACATTACGCTTACGCTTACGCGAGACTGGTTCTATCGACGTGCTTTGCACATAGGTGGCTGGCGGGTGTCAATTTCTCCAACTTTAGTTGAACCGAGTGTGGCTATGCCCGGTCCTTGTGAAGGTTAAAACATCACTAACTTGACGAAATATCGTTGTGGTTTTGATGCGTAGGTAAGAACGGTTCTTGCTCAGCCCGTAGCAGCCACGTAAAACTTGCAACAACAAAGTAGAGGACGTCTAACTTTTTTTTGCAGGGCATGTTGTGATGTGAAATGGTCAAGACATGATTCTATATTTATTGTATGAGATGATCATGTTTTGTAACGGAGTTATCGGCAACTGGCAGGAGCCATATGGTTGTCACTTTATTGTATGCAATGCAATCGCCCTGTAATTGCTTTAATTTATCACTAAGCGGTAGCGATAGTCGTAGAAGAAATAGTTGGCGAGACGACAACGATGCTACGATGGAGATCAAGGTGTCGCGCTGGTGACGATGGTGATCATGACGGTGCTTTGTAGATGGAGATCAAAGGCACAAGATGATGATGGCCATATCATATCACTTAAATTGATTGCATGTGATGTTTATCCTTTATGCATCTTATTTTGCTTTGTTTGACAGTAGCATTATAAGATGATCTCTCACTAAATTTCAAGGTAAAAGTGTTCTCCCTGAGTATGCACCGTTGCCAAAGTTCGTCATGCTGAGACACCACGTGATAATTGGGTGTGATAAGGTCAACGTTCATCTACAACGGGTGTAAGACAGTTTTGCACACGCATAATACTCAGGTTAAACTTGAGGAGCCTAGCATATGCAGATATGGCCTCAGAACACTGGAGACCAAAAGGTCTAGCGCGAATCATATAGTAGATATGTTCACCATTGAAAACTACTCCATCTCATGTGATGATCGGACATGGTTTAGTTGATTTGGATCACGTGAACATTTATATGACTAGAGGGATGTCTATCTAAGTGGGAGTTCTTAAGTAATTTGATTAATTGAACTTAAATTTATCATGAACTTAGTGCTGATAGTATTTGCATATCTATGTTGTAGATCAATAGCTCGCACATAGCTTCCCCGTTTATTTTCAGATAAGATAGTGATTGACAGAATTCTCTAATCACTATCACCAAGTTACTATAACATTGTGATGAACTATAATATGCAAGGGATAACGGAAATGATTCCCAAGCTCTTCGTGACATGGAAATCGACGAAGGTAGAAATCAAGAAAAGCATCAAGTGTTGATGGTTGACAAGACCACTAGTTTCAAGAAAAGGGCAAAGGGAAGAAAGGGAACTTCAAGAAGAACGGCAAGCAAGTTGCTGCTCAAGTGAAGAAGCCCAAGTCTAGACCTAAGCCTGAGACTAAGTGCTTCTACTACAAAGGGACTTGTCACTGGAAGCAAAATTGCCCCACGTATTTGGCGAATAAGAAGGATGGCAAAGTGAACAATGGTATATTTGATATACATGTTATTGATGTGTGCTTTACTAGTGTTTATAGCAACCCCTTAGTATTTGATACTAGTTCAGTTGCTAAGATTAGTAACTCGAAACGGGAGTTGCAGAATGAATAGAGACTACTTAAGGGTGAAGTGATGATGTGTGTTGGAAGTGGTTCCAAAATTGATATGGTCATCATTGCACACTCCCTATACTTTTGGGATTAGTGTTGAACCTAAAATAAATGTTATTTGGTGTTTGCGTTAAGCATGAATATGATTGGATCATGTTTATTGCAATACGGTTATTCATTTAAGTCAAAGAATAATTGTTGTTCTATTTACATGAATAAAACCTTCTATGGTCATACACTCAATATAAATGGTTTATTGAATCTTGATCGTAGTGATACACATATTCATAATATTGAAGCCAAAAGATGCAAAGTTAATAATGATAGTGCAACTTATTTGTGGCACTGCCGTTTAGGTCATATTTGTGTAAAGCGCATGAAGAAACTCCATGCTAATGGGATTTTGGAATCACTTGATTATGAATCGCTTGATGCTTGCGAACCATGCCTCATGGGCAAGATGACTAAGACTCCATTCTCCGGAACAATGGAGCGAGCAACTGACTTATTGGAAATAATACATACTGATGTATGCGGTCCGATGAGTGTTGAGGATCGCGGCGGGTATCGTTATTTTTTGACCTTCACTGATGATTTGAGCAGATATGGGTATATCTACTTGATGAAACATAAGTCTGAAACATTTGAAAAGTTCAAAAAAAATTCAGAGTGAAGTGGAAAATCATCGTAACAAGAAAATAAAGTTTCTGCGATGTGATCGTGGAGGAGAATATTTGAGTT
Organism: Triticum urartu; assembly: GCF_003073215.2. Lineage (NCBI taxonomy): Eukaryota > Viridiplantae > Streptophyta > Magnoliopsida > Poales > Poaceae > Triticum > Triticum urartu. Next base: position 329,437,891 of record NC_053023.1, on the reverse strand, counting down.
ATGAGTTTGGTCTTCATTTGAAACAATGTGGAATAGTTTCGCAACTCACGCCACCTGGAACACCACAGCGTAATGGTGTGTCCGAACATCATAACCGTACTTTATTAGATATGGTGCGATCTATGATGTTTCTTACCGATTTATCACTATCATGTTGGGGTTATGCATTAGAGACAACTGCATTCACGTTAAATAGGGCACCATCTAAATCTGTTGAGATGACACCATATGAGCTGTGGTTTGGCTAGAAACCTAAGCTGTCGTTTCTTGAAGTTTGGGGTTGCGATGCTTATCTGAAAAAGTTTCAACCTGATAAGCTCGAACCCAAATCGGAGAAATGTGTCTTCATAGAATACCCAAAGGAAACTGTTGGGTACACCTTCTATCACAAATACAAAGGCAAGATCTTTGTTGCTAAAAGTGGATCCTTTCTAGAGAAAGAGTTTCTCTCGAAAGAAGTGAGTGGTAGGAATGTAGAACTTGATGAGGTAATTGAACCTTCTCCCGAATTGTAAAGTAGTTCATCACAAAAATTAGTTCTAGTGATCTCTACACCAATTAGTGAGTAAGCTAATCATGAAACTTCAGATCAAGTTACTACCGACCCTCGTAGGACAACCAGAGTATGGTCCGCACCAGAGTGGTACGGCAATCCTTTCTGGAAATCATGTTACTAGACCATGACGAACCTACGAACTATGAGGAAGCGATGATGAGCCCATATTCCGCGAAATGGCTTGAGGCCATGAAATCTGAGATGGTATCCATGTATGAGAACAAAGTATGGACTTTGATTGACTTGCCCGATGATCGGTGAGTCATTAAGAATAAATGGATCTTCAAGAGGAAGACGGACGCTGATAGTAGTGTCAGTATCTACAAAGCTTGAATTGTCGCAAAATGTTTTCGACAAGTTGAAGGTGTTGACTAAGGTGAGATTTTCTCACTCGTATCGATGCTTAAAAGTCTGTCCGAATCATGTTAGTAGTTGCCGCATTTTATGAAATCTGGCAAATGGATGTCAAAACTGTATTCCTTCATGGATTTCTTAATAGAAGAGTTGTATATGGTGCAACCAAAAGGTTTTGTCGATCCTAAAGGTGCTAACAAAGTGAGCCAGCTCCAGCGATCCATCTATGGACTGGTGCAAGCATCTCGAAGTTGGAATATATGCTTTGATAAAGTGATCAAGGCATATGGTTTTATACAGACTTGCGGTGAAGCCTGTATTTACAAGAAAGTGAGTGGGAGCACTACAACATTTCTGATAAGTATATGTGAATGACATATTGTTGATCGGAAATAATGTAGAATTTTCTGGAAAGCATAAAGGAGTGTTTGAAAAGAGTTTTTTAAAGAAAGACCTCGATGAAGCTGCTTACACATTGAGCATCAAGATCTATAGAGATAGATCAAGACACTTGATAAGTTTTTTCAATGAGTACATACCTTGACAAGATTTTGAAGTAGTTCAAAATGGAACAGTCAAAGAGGGAGTTCTTGCCTGTGTTGCAAGGTGTGAAGTTGAGTAGAGACTCAAAACCCGATCACGACAGAAAATAGAAAGAGAATTAAAAGTCATTGCCCATGCCTCAGAGTCATAGGTTCTATAAAGTATGCTATGCTGTTTACCAGTCCTATTGTATACCTTAGCATGATTCTGGCAAGGGAGTAAAATAGTGATCTAGGAGTAGATCACTGGACAACGGTCAAAATTATCCTTAGAGGACTAAGGAAATATTTCTCGGTTATGGAGGTGCTAAAAGAGTTCGTCATAGAATTACATAGATGCAAGCTTTTTCATCGATCTAGATGACTCTAAGTCTCGATCTGGATACATATTGAAAGTGGGAGCAATTAGCTAGAGTATCTCTATGCAGAGCTTTGTAGACATAGAAATTTGCGAAATACATACAGATTTGAATGTTGCAGACCCGTAGACTAAATTTCTCTCACAAGCAAAACATGATCACTCTTTGGGTGTTAATCACATAGTGATGTGAACTAGATTATTGACTCTAATAAACCCTTTGGGTGTTAGTCACATGGAGATGTGAACTAATCACATAAAGATGTGAACTATTGGTGTTAAATCACATGACGATGTGAACTAGATTATTGACTCTAGTGCAAGTGGGAGACTGAAGGAAATATGCCCCAGAGGCAATAATAAAGATATTATTTATTTCCTTATTTCATGATAAATGTTTGTTATTCATGATATAATTGTATTAACCGGAAACATGATACATGTGTGAATACATAAACAAACAGAGTGTCACTAGTATGCCTCTACTTGACTAGCTCGTTGATCAACGATGGTTATGTTTCCAAACCATAGACATGAATTGTCATTTGATTAACGGGATCACATCATTAGGAGAATGATGTGATTGACTTGACCCATTCCGTTAGCTTAGCACTTGATCATTTTAGTTTACTGCTATTGCTTTCTTCATGACTTATACATGTTCCCATGACTATGAGATTATGCAACTCCCGATTACTGGAGGAACACTTTGTGTGCTACCAAATGTCACAACGTAACTGGGTGATTATAAAGGTGGTCTACAGGTGTGTCCGATGGTACTTGTTGAGTTGGCATAGATCGAGATTAGGATTTGTCACTCCGATTGTCGAAGAGGTATCTCTGGGCCCTCTCGGTAATGCACATCACTATAAGCATTGCAAGCAATGCAACTAATGAGTTATTTGTGGGATAGTGCATTATGGAACGAGTAAAGAGACTTGCCGGTAACGAGATTGAACTAGGTATTGGGATACCGATGATTGAATCTCGGGCAAGTAACATACTGATGACAAAGGGAACAACGTATGTTGTTATGCGGTTGTGATGTCCTGGCTTATTAGGGATGATAGACTACTCATATCAATAAGGAATTCCTTCTTTTCCGGGAGCCCATTCGGACAGAACTCCAAAGTTAAGTGTGCTCAGCTTGGAGTAGTGTCAGGATGGGTGACCGACCTTGAAGTTTCTCCCGGGTGCTCATGAGTGAGGACAAAGTGCACAGAAAAGACTAGTATTTATATGTGGGGCCAGTCTAGATCCCGCCAGGAGGGTCGCCTTCCTCAAGGCTTCGAGCATTAACCTTGCGGCTATGGTAGCGGCGCAAGGCTTGCTGGTAGCGTGCTGCTCTGACAGCCGCCCGGAGATGATCTTCCTCAAGGAGCGTTGCGTCATCTTGCCGCAACTGCTCTTGCTCAACCTCGTCGTAAGCGAGCACTCGAGGTGACCCGTATATGAGTTCCGTGGGGAGAACTGCTTGTGCCCCGTATACTAGGGCAAAGGGTGTCTGGTCGGTGGCTCGATTTGGCGTCGTTCTAATCGACCCAAGAACCTCCGGCAACTCACCAATCCAGCGCTTTTCGCTCTTGTCCACCCTGTCAAAAGTCTTTGTCCTCAGGCCTCGCAACACTTCAGCATTTGACCTCTCCGCCTGGCCGTTGCTCCGTGGGTGTGCCACGGAAGCAAAAAAAACCCTGCTGCCGAGGTCTTGGGTGTATTGCATGAAGGTGTGGCTTGTGAACTGCGTCCCGTTGTTGGTGATGACTCTTTTTGGCACACCAAAACGGCACACTAGCCCCTTGAAGAACTTGGCGGCCGACTGTGCTGTCACCTTCCTCACTGCTTCCACCTTTGGCCACTTTGTAAACTTGTCGATCGCAATGTACAAGTACTCAAAGCCCCCGACAGCGCGAGGGAAAGGGCCCAGGATGTCGAGCCCCCAGACCGAGAATGGCCAGGAAAGAGGAATTGTTTGAAGAGTTTGAGCTGGTTGATGAAGCTTCTTTGAATTGAACTGACACGCTTCACACTTGGTTACTAGTGCCATTGCATCCTGGAGGGCAATGGGCCAGAAGAAACCTTGCCGGAATGCCTTGCCGGCAAGGTCCCTCGACCCTATGTGGGAGCCACATATGCCTCCGTGTATCTCCGCCAACAGCTCCAGTCCTTCCTCCCGGGTAATGCACTTCAATTTCACACCGTTCGGTCTCTTCCTGTACAGGACGTCATCGACGAACTGATACATGGTAGACCGACGGGCTACTTTCTCCGCTTCTTCCTGGGGCTCGACGGCAAGGACCAAAGGCATTTCTTCTACCATGGGAGCCGTCTCTACGACCAGGGATTGACGGCCCGTCGGAATCAGTCGCTCCTTGGCAGGTTCAGAATCCGCGGCAACACCCTTGCCGGCGGCCCCTAGGGGCCCAGCGGGAAAGTACTTGCCGGGGCCGTTTGTTCTACTCCGTTGATGGTTCGACGTATGGTTGGGTTAACCGAAGCAAAAAAGTACCTGGTTCCACAAGTAGCTTGAATGCAGCATGCTTTGACAGGTAATCAGCGATGTCGTTCTCCGCTCGGGGAACGTGCTCTGCTTGTATACCATCAAAGCGCTCCTCCAACTTCCTCACCTCATCTACGTAGGCCTCCATCAACGGGCTCTGATAATCTTTGTTACTTTTCTGACGACAAGCTGTGAATCACCCCAGACGATGAGCTTCTTGATCCCGAGGTCCGCCCTGATCCTGAGGCCGGCAAGAAACCCCTCATACTCAGTAGTGTTGTTGGTGGACATCTCCCTGGGAAAGTGCATCTGGATTACATACTTGAGGTGCTCTCCGGTGGGTGCGACGAGCAGCACACCAGTACCGGCACCTTGTAGTGAGAAAGCCCCATCAAAGTACATGATCCAGTTGCGACTTGCTTCCTTGCCGGGGAGGGTGGTCTCCTGGATTTCCTCGTCAGGCGTTCAGGTCCATTCTGCAATGAACTCTGCCAAGACTCTGCTCTGGATTGTCGAAGTACTTTCAGACTTCAAACCATAGCTCGAAAGCTCCAAGGCCCTCTCCACAATCCTTCCAGTTACGTCTGGGTTGTGCAGTATCTGTTGTAACGGGAGACGGGTGACGACGGTGATTTCATGTGCTTGGAAGTAGTGACGCGGCTTCCTCGAGGCCATAAGGAGGCCGAAGAGCAATTTCTGCACACCAAAGTACCTCGACCTAGCCCCCTGCAGGAGGGAGCTGGCAAAGTAAACCAGGTGCTGCATCATCTTCTTCTTTTGCACCACCTCATTTGATGGCACGGGGCCTGTCCAGATGGCATCAGAGTCCGCCGAGGGCCTTGCCTTGCCGGCATCGGCCACTGCCGGGGGAATCTCTGGCTTGCCATCCGCCAGTCCCGCCGTCGCCACTGCCTCTTTACCGACCTCCCTCTACGCCACTAGCGCAGCACTGACCACTTGATTCGTCGCTGCCAGATATAGCAGCAATGGCTCGTGTGGCTTATGCGCAACCAATATTGGTGTAGAGGAAAGGTATTTCTTCATATCCTGCAGCGCTGCCTCGACCTCTGGGGTCCACTCCATTGGGCCTGCCTTCTTCAAGATCTTGAAAAAGGGAAGGGCATGCTCAGTGGACTTGGAAATGAATCTGCTCATGGCGGTAACGTAGCCAGTGAGCCGACGCACATCCTTGATCCGCTTGGGTGCCTCAATCTGCTCGATAGCCTTGATCTTGTCTGGGTTTGCCTCAATCCCATGATGCGACACAAAGAACCCGAGAAGTTTGCCGGACGAAACACCGAAGACACACTTCTCAGGGTTCAGCTTGAGGTTGATCTTGCGTAGGTTGGCAAACATCTCTTCTAAGTCTTGTACAAGGGTTGCCTTGTCCTTGGTTTTGACCACTATGTCATCCATATAAGCTTCCATATTTCTATGTAGCTGGGGCTCAAAACCAATTTGGACCGCCCTTGCAAATGTCGAGCCAGCACTCTTCAACCCGAAAGGCATCCGTAAAAAGCAATACGTGCCACATGGGGTGATGAATGCTGTCTTCTCTTCGTCTTCCTTTGCCATGAAGATCTGGTGGTAGCCCGAGTAGGCGTCGAGGAATGATAACAGATCGCACCCGGTCATGGAGTCAACAATCTGGTCAATGCCGGCAACAGGAAGGGGTCCTTAGGACAAGCCTTATTGATATTTGTGTAATCAATACACAACCTCCACTTCCCGTCCGCCTTGCGCACCACCACCGTATTGGCCAACCATGTTGGATGGAGCACTCCTCTCACCAAGCCTGCCGCTTCCAACTTCCTAATCTCCTCTGTGATGAATTTCTGCCGTTCCGAAGCTTGCTTCCTGACCTTATGCCTGATAGGTCGCGCATGGGGACAGACGGCAAGATGGTGCTCAATCACTTCCCTGGGAACGCCGGGGATGTCGGATGCTTGCCATGCAAACACATCAACATTCGCCCGCAGGAAAGTGACGAGCGCACTTTCCTATTTTTTGTCGAGGGTGGAGCCTATGGTGAAAGCCCCTCCCGTGCCATCCTCCTCGATGGACACCCTCTTGGTCTCTGGTGGTGCAGCTCTTGATTTCTTGCTCTTGCCGGTGGAGTTCTCTGGCACGTCCTCGATGGTAGCACAACACTCCGAAGAGGTGTGCTTGTCGGAGTGGGTGCCAGAGGTCTTGCCGGTCTTCTTCTTCCCTCCCGGGGCTTCAGTGGCAGGAGCAAGGGCCTTGGCGGCAGCTGCTGCAACTGCTTCTCGGTAGAGTTGGTCAGCGCAGATCAGCGCCTCCTTCTTATCAGAGGGGAGAGTGATGATGGTCATCGGTCCAGGCATCTTCAGCATGTTGTAGGCGTAGTGTGATGCCGCCATGAACTCGGCTAGTGCCGGGCGGCCGAGGATCCCGTTGTAGGGCAAGGGGATCTCAGCTACATCGAAGACAATCCTCTCCGTCCTGTAGTTCAACTCGCCTCCAAACATCACAGGCAATGTCACCTTCCCCTTCGGCTGGCTCCTTCCCGGTTTGACCCCTTGAAACATGCTCGTTTCCTCGAGGTCTCCATCAGGAATTTGCAGCCTTTTGATCACAATGGGTGAGATCAAGTTCAGACCGGCCCCTCCGTCAACCAGCATCTTGATCACCTTGAGGTTGCATATCATTGGTGAGACCAACAACGGCAAACGCCAAACAATAGTTGTGCGGTCAGGGTGGTCCTTGGCATCAAAGATGAGGGGCATGCTGGACCACTTCAGTGGCTTTTGAGCGTTGAACGAGGGCTCCGCTGCTGTGATATCACACGTCCACCGTTTGAGCTGGCGGTGAGAAGTATGCAGCGAGGCGCCACCATCGATGCACATGGCCTCCGTAGCCTTCTGGAACTCATGCTCGCCGGACTCGTCGTCCTCATCATGATCATCGTCTTCCTTCTTCTTGTCGCGGCCCCGAGCAGGCCTCTCTTGCTAGTTATCCTTGCCGCGGCGACCTCCTTGGCCGCCACACTTCTTGTCGGATATTTCAGCGCCATCTTGGCCCTTCTCCTTGTCCCGCCTCTCATACTCGGCTTTTTTTTCTTTTCAGCAAGCAGCTCGACTTGTCGGTAGTTCTGGAGGTCGTGGCCTTTGGTGTGGTGGATCTTGCAATACTGCTTGTCGGAGCCCCCTGGCTTGTTGGCAGCCGCCAAGGCCCATCAAGTGGCGCACCCGGCAATCTCCTTGCCGGGGTTGTCTGCCTTGGCCTTCTTGGAGGCGCCGGTGTCATCGGATCCCTCGACGGGAAGGACGGTCTTGCCCTTGCGTTTCCTGTTGCGACGCTGACCCTTCTTCGTCGCGGCGGCGGTGTCTTCGTCGGTAGAGTCGGTTTCCGTGCCGGCGTCTTCGCCGGGGTACTTCCTACCCTCTTCCACCAGAGCGCATCTATCGGCCAGTACGTAAAGTTCGGCCACATCCTTGACCTTGTTCATTGCCATCTCTTCACGCATCTTGCGGTTGCGCACATTTTGATGGAATGCGCTGATCATGGCGGTAGGTTGAACATCTGGGATGTTGCATTGCACTCGGCTGAACCTCTGTATGTACTTGCGTAGGTTTTCACCTTCCTTCTGGGGAATGATATGCAAATTACTCGCCTGGCCATGAGCTTGGTGGCCTCCAGTGAAGGCACCAACAGACTCATGACATAGGTCCGACTAAGAAGAAATGGAATCCGCCGGCAAGTGCATCAACCAAGACATGACATTGGGTTTCAGGGCCAACAGGAAGTAATTGGCAAGCACCTTATCGTCGCGAGCCCCAGCGGCTTGCATCGCGATGGTGTAGATGCTGAGGAACTTCGACGTGTGAGTCTTGCCATTGTACTTCTCGCCGACATCGGGCTTGAACGTGCGGTGGGACGGCCACTGGAACTGCCACAGCTCACGGGTAAAGGCGGGGCAACCCACCTCGTAAGGTAGGCCGCCGGAGCCTCCCGACGCCGGGTGGTCCATGGCGGGCCCCACTCGCCTATCCGACTGGTGGCGTGTATCGCGCCGGTGCTCGATGGTGGTTTGAGCGTCTTCATGGGCTCGCTCCCGAAGAACCTGGCGTTGCTCGCGGTGGGTCCGTTGGTCGGACAACGCTATGGAAATATTATCACAAGCGTCATCACGATGGACCGACACCCGCATGGGCTGGCGTGGAGGAGGAGAGTGCACCATGGCCGCGGCGCCTCCGGCCCCTCCACCGCTGGAGTGGAGTGGTTCAATGGAGCGCCGGCCTGAGGGCCCCGTCGGCCGAGGCTCGTCTTTGTTGGCGATGTCGAGGAGGCTTCGAATAGTGGCTCTAAACTCATCGAGCTTCTCCATAGCAGGAGGGAAGTCGAGGAGCAGCTACGCGCGCGCCAAAGATTCTGCTGGCGTGGGTGGCGGCGAAAGCTGCGTGGACTGTGGCACACTTCGACTTCTAACCATGTTAGAAGGAGATCTGTCATGGCCCGGCGGCTGTGTGCCATTTTCGCCAGCACTTCGGCGGGCATGCTGGCCTCCTTCATCCCGCAAATGACACACATGACTATTCCCACGGTGATGTCCAGGGTCACCGGCGTGGTGCCGCTGCTCATCATGCAGAACCTGGGAAGGGCGCGCTGTGGGCGCCGGGTTGGGTGTCTTGGAGGTTGCTGCGCCGCCCGTGGGTGGAACAGCGACGCCCCCGGAGGGTCCCGCGCCGCCTGCGGGGGGGGGGGGGGGGGCAGCTCCGTCTCTGGAGTTTGCGATGTGCGGCCCGTCGTCTTGCGCATGAACGACGCCGCTCGCAAGGCTCTGACTGCCAGAGCGATGTTGGTGCTTGCGGGCCGCGCCTCGGGTTCTGTCCGCGACTGGCCCGCTGCTCGCCTGCACCGGTACGGGCCGTCCGGCTCCCGACGAACCGACCACCGTGGCCGCCTTCTTCTTGGGAGCCATGACGATGAAGAACCGCTAGGCTAACTGCCAGACCGGATTTTCACAACGGCGCCCCCCTACCTGGCGCGCCAGAGATGTCGGTGGGAACGACACCTATGGGGTCAGTGGGATCCATTCTATGGTTGGCGAGCACGAGGTTGTGCAAAGAGCGGGCCTGACAGGAAGCACACGGATCGTTTACCCAGGTTCGGGCCATGAAGATGTGTAATACCCTAGTCCTGCTTTGGTGGATGTATTTGAGTGTGTTCTTGTGTTCTTGAGCTAGCTACGGGGTGCAACTTGCCCAAAAAAAGGCTGAATCCCCCTCCTGGTCGCCTCGGGCCTCCTTTTATAGGAAAAAGGGGTCGCCATAGTGGCACATAGGAGGTGGAAAGGTCTATAGTCGATGAGCCTATCCTCTAGGACCGCCGTACAAACACATTTAATGTGCTGTCGACGTGCCCCCTTGCTTTATCGGGGGCGTCAGGGAAGCACGTCCCAGCCGTTGCCGCCTCTCCTGGCCTCAACATGCATCCGAGCTGACGAGGCATCGCGGTGCCACGTTGGCTAGCTGCTGGGCTGGCGCGGTGGAGGAGCCTTCATGAAGGGTCGCATGCCGCCACGCAGGTGCTTGCTGAGTCGGTGTAGAGGCCGCCCATCGCCACGCAGGTGCCTGCCCAGCTGGATGAGCTAGCAGCTGCTTGGGGACAGTGGTGGAGTCTTGGCTGGCGTGGGCCTGGCAGTGGCCTTGCTGATGCCCTCGGCAAGGGTCTTGCCGGGGGCCCGGCAAGGGTATCGCTATGGCATTGCAGTCGTCCCCGACAAGGGTCTTGCCGGGGGTCTCGTGGATTTCCTCGGCTACGATCCCGCCGAGGGTCGCCGTCTTCTGGTCCTCATCTAGTCTCACATGTTTATGATCTTGACAAAGATTTGCATGCCACCACAGAGGCGCCTCCCGAGCCTTGGTTCAAATGTAGTTGGTTGGGTTGGAGCCTGTGGGTTCAACGGTGGCTTGCTCCGCTGGCATCGGGCAAGTTGCCCCGGCAAGGCTCTTGCCGGGGATGTGGAGGCTGCCACGGCAAGGATCTTGCCGAGGGAGTTCACCTCGCCTTCTTGCTCTCCTGCGCTTCTGGTCTTGGCGTTGCCTTGGTTGTCTCATGCTTCGGCTTCTCTCCGGCTTCCCTCCTCTTCCCTGCTAAGTGTGGCCATGGCGCGCGTCTCTGACTGCCCGTGCACAAGTAAAGGGGTCAAAATAAGAGCCCTACTTTTGTACACTGACAAGAAGGAAATGACAAGTGATTTTCAGTAAGGTATTCTCTGCAAGCACTGAAATTATCGGTGACATATAGTTTTGTGATTAGATAAAGAGTAATAGGTAACAAGTAAATAAAGTAAATAAGGTGCAGCAAGGCACCCCAATCCTTTTTGTAGAAAAGGACAAGCCTGGATGAACTCTTTTATAAAGCAAAGTGCTCCCGAGGACACATGGGAATTGTTGTCAAGCTAGTTTTCATCATGCTCACATGATTCGCGTTCGTTACTTTGATAATTTGATATGTGGGTGGACCGGTGGTTGGGTGCTTCCCTTCCTTGGACAAGCCTCCCACTTATGATTAACCCCTCTCTCAAGCATCCACAACTACGAAAGAAGAATTAAGGCAAACCTAACCATATCATGAAACTTATGGATCCAAATCAGCCCCTTACGAAGCAACGCATAAACTAGGGTTTAAGCTTCTGTCACTCTAGCAACCCATCATCTACTTATTACTTCGCAATGCCTTCCCCTAGGCCCAAATAATGGTGAAGTGTCATGTAGTCGACTTTCACATAACACCACCAGAGGAAAGACAACATACATCACATCAAAATATCGAACGAATACCAAATTCGCATGATTAATTATAACAAGACTTCTCCCATGTCCTCGGGAACAAATGTAACTACTCACGAAGAATATTCATAATCAAAATCATAGGAGTATTAATTATCATTAAGGATCTGAAAATAAAATCTTCCACCGAATAAAACAACTAGCATTAACTACAAGGAGTAATAAACACTACTAGCAACCCACAGGTACCAATCTAAGGTTTTGGGACCAAGATCGAATACAAGAGATGAACTAGGATATGAGAGGAGATGGTGCTGGTGAAGATGTTGATGGAGATTGACCCCCTCTCGATGAGAGGACTGATGGCGACGACGATGGCGACGACTTCCCCCTCCCGGAGGGATGTTTCCCTGGCAGAACAACTCTGCCAGAGCCCTATATTGGTTCTGCCCAGGTTCTGCCTTGAGACGGCGGAGCTTCATCCTGAAAGATTCCTCTTGATTTTTTCTAGGGTGAAAGACACCATATAGCCAAAGATGGGCACCAGAGGCCTGCCAGGGGGCCCACAAGGTCGGGGGGCGCGCCCAGGTGGGTAGGGCCTATTCTCCAACCTTGTGGCTGGCTGGTGGCCCCCTCTGGTACTTTCTTCACCCAATATTTTTTTATTCCAAAAACATGCTTCGTGAAGTTTTAGGACTTTTGGAGTTGTGCAGAACAGGTCTCTAATATTTGCTCCTTTTCCAGCCCAGAATTCCAGTTCCCGGCATTCCCCCTCTTCATGTAAACCTTGTAAAATAAGAGAGAATAGGCATAAGTATTGTGATATGATGTGTACTAATAGCCCATAATGCATCAAATATCAATACAAAACCTGATGCAAAATGGACGTATCACTATCGTGCATACTGCTTGCTCTTGTATCACTGTATTTACTTATACAAACTTATTTTTAAATTGAAGGATCCAATCAAAAAAACAATGGCACAACAGGTATGTTTAAGCATGTTTGTTTAACAGGTTTGCTCTTATAAATAGCTCTATTGATTTCAATTTCAATTGTGTAGGCAGTTGACTTCATATCATGCTCATTACTAGCATCACAACAGATCCAATAGTGTTGTTGTACATGTAGACCCATGGTACCCATCTGAAATCTTGTTGTGCCGTGTAGTTTCCCACGTATTGTATTCTTTCAATGCTGCTTTGTCTTAACTGGTATGATTTGAACTAAACCTGTTATGTGTCTTCTTGTTTCTTCTTTTAGAATGCTGAGAGAATATTGGGGAAGAGTACCTTATTAAGATATGGTAAAGGAAGTAATGTAGATAAGATTCAGGATAGTGAGACATCCTTGTTGGTCTCCAACAAAGCTGATAAAACAGTTAAGGAAAACTATCTTGAAGACAACGAGACAACCCCAAAGTCCTGTCTTGGTGTAGTGTTCGAGTTATTGGCCACTATCGCTGGCACAAGCTATTCGAACTCACTGTCTAAATTAGTTTGGTTTCTTGAGTCTCAACTACAAACTGAAAGACGTCAATTAGTTGTCCTGCAATAAGAAACCAAAGGACCGCGGAAGTCCCTGGCTAATTCAGATGCATACTTTCTGGTGCAACAGCATGCGTTGGAGGATTTTAGCGCCAAATAGGAGAAAGCTAATAAGCTTGCTAAGCTTATTGCCAGCATGGTGGATAGCCATGATAACATTTCTTGAGCTCTTCTGAAGTTGTTTAAGTTATGGACTTGTTTTGCTGCCGTGTTTATTTGCAGTAGTGGCCAATTTAGATGGCCAGTGTATGTAGTATGCTGCTTTGTTCCCTATATTTGCACTAGTGGCGAACTTTGATGCCTAGTGGATGTAATATGTGTAATAGCCATAATAGCCTAGCGTTAGTTGATTCCTTATTTATTTCCTCATTGTCTTGTTTAGTTGTTTGCTTGTAGTCACTACAGTTCTCTTTTCACATTTTTTCTAGTGGCCACAATAACCTAATTTTATAAGTTGGCCACAATAACCATGGCAACATACGGACTATTGTAACCATGGTCCTGCTACCTGCTGTAGTGACCATGGGCCGCCTACGGGCCGTACGATGCATGGGCCTTCTAAGGGCCATAGGATCCATGTGCCTTCTATGGGCCGTATAATCAATGGGCCTTATACGGGCCGTATAATCGTTTGGCCAAACATGGGTCATACTATTCATGGACCAATAACGGTCCGCAAAATGGGCCGTAAATGGGCTAGAGTGGAAATCATCTGTTTATGGCCCGACCATAATGGGCCATTAATAGGCCATATTTGATGATGTTCTGAAAACAGCCCCATGGGTTAACGGGCCACAAGCGGACCGAGTGTAACCATGGGCTGAATTTGGCCCACAAGCGGAACAGGCCAGTAACGGACCGTAAGTAACCAAATTCTGGAAACGAGCCCAAGAATAAATGGGCCATTAGAAGGCTGAAAGTTAACATGGGCTGGAAACGTCCAACGACACAATGGGTCATTATTGGGTATAAAGGGATACACTGTTCATTATGGGCTAGTTTTACCTCGGGCCTTTAATGGGCCAAGAGTTACAAAGGGCATTGTATGGGCTGAAAGACGTCATGGGCCATACATGGGCTGGAAGTTACAACGGGCCGGAATCATATTGGACGGCCTAGATGACGTCACTGGGCCTAATTGGGATAGGCCATAACGGGTCGTGAGTTAGTGGGCTGTAAATGGGCTATATGCGAACGAGCCGTTAACAGGCTTTTCGTGGCCTGTCCTGCTACCTTTTGACCAAGTCAAACGGGCCGGCCTTTTCACCGAAATGGGCCTCTGTTGGGCCGTTCCACGTGTTGACGTATCATAGGCACCTCCTGTCCAATGAGTGGATAACATTGGTCCCAATGGTGAGCCGACACATGATTTCTCTAGCCATTGAGAATTTTACACGTGGAAAATCCCCATTGGCCCTGGCTATTAACGGGTTATCGGATCCAAACTGGAACCCGATTGGCTAACGGTGACCCGTTACAGTGGATGCCACGTGTCGGTACACTTGATGAAAGCACTTCCATGAGGCGCCATTTATCGTCAGGGAAGTGAACAGTTTTGTGGTGATAATTTTTGTATTGTCATGGAACACTTCTATTACAGCACAGGTATGACTATCTTGATTCTGTCATAAAATCGTCCTGGATATACATGCATGATAGAAAATGTGACCTACCGTGACAAACACGTATCATCACGTAAGTGTATTTTTTTGTAGTGCCTGCTCACATCGTTTGGGGTCGTGATGGAAACTTTGGCCGGACATCCCTTGCGGGTTCGACCTCAGATAGACGATAAACCTGGACTAGAGTCTTGTGTGGTTAGTCAGGTCGTGGCCGACACCCGTGCTAGGCTTCCGCTTGAAGGTTGCCGAGAATGTACATGGCGGTAAGTGGCAAGAGCGTGTGTGAAGAAGTACACCCCTGCAGGGTTAGCATGAACTATTTGAATAGCCACGTCCTCGGATATGGACTACTTGGATACTTATATGGTACATAGACAACTTGAAGTGGATACTCTAAAATGCTCAAGACAAGTGTGAGTTATCTGGATGGCCTTCTCGTAGGGAGACAAGATAGAATCCATAGTAGTGTATTGATGTGATGATTAGTGGACTCGTGTGCGCTTTCTCACCTCAAAGAAGTTACTCGTAGTCGTAGAACATGATAGCCACTGAGTCAAAGCTGGCTTGCTACAACCAGACCCCACAATACCCTTCTTGATACTAATGCATGTACGATAGGATCTAATGTATGTCTTGCTGAGTACCTTTGTACTCATGTTTCTTTAATTTATTTTTTTGAAGAGGAGACCTCGGTCTCACTAGTAGTTCCACATGGACTTCAACAAGTAGCCTGTTACCTCAGCTATAATCTTGTACCCTTGGTAGGGTCCTGTAGATAGTCAGGCTTCTCAGCCTTCATTTGTAGTTGTCTGCAATCATACATGTTATGCTTCTGTTCCTTGTATGCTTTGAATGATGGGTCATGTGACCCCTGTTTGTAATATCATGTTATGTATGGCTCTTCAGAGCCTTCTAACTAAATACTTGAGTTTGTAGAGTTATGTTGTGATGCTATGTTGTATCTACACATATTGTGCATATTGTGTGTTTGTTTGAAATGCATTGGTATGTGTGGGATCCGACTCCTAGTTGTTTATTCTCGGTAGCCTTCCTTTTGGGGAAATGTCTCCTAGTGCTTCCACTGAGCCATGGTAGTTCGCTACTGCTTCCGAACACTTGGGTTGGCCGGCATGTTTCCTTCTTTGTTCCTATGTCTGTTCCTTCGTGGAAACGTCACGCATTGTTCCTTTAAGTCCTTGTAGCTTGCTACGACTTGGGTTCATACGTTGATGACCGACACATTCATTATTGGGTTACGTATGCTTGTCCCTGTAAGTTTGTGCCACCTTGGGTTTACGACTAGTCATGTCGGCTCGGGTTCTCTGTCATATGGATGCTAGCGACACTATCATATACGTGAGCCAAAAGGCGCAAATGGTCCCAGCCAAGGTAAGGCTGCAACCGTGGGAATACCGTGTGTGAGGCCGCAAAGTGATATGATGTGTTACATGCTAGACCGGTGTGACTTAGGATCGGGGTCCCGATAACTTTGGCATCAGAGCCTGACTAGTCTAGAAATTCTTTAGTTATATAGGGGAATTGATTTTGGAAGGGAACGTAAGATTATTTTTACTTGTTATACCTTATGCCCTTCTGATCTGAGTCATCCTATCTTTCCTATGGGGTTGAGGAACTAGGCTTTCTCTTCCGTCTATCAAGATCACGAGTTACTATTCTGTAGACCATAGGATTGGTTGATCAGAGTATATTCCAGTTTTCGAGTACTTCCTGTGAAGTTTGTTTAGTATTATCACAGATCCTTTCGTGATGATGTCGACTTGTTGTACTACCCCATCTTGCAGGATGTCTCCTATTTTGAGCATTTTACTATTGTTATGCTGCCAAAATTGTCTTAGGAATTAGAGACATTGTAATGCCTTTAAGATGCATTCTGCATCCTATAGTTGATGCTGATATCGTCCTTGGTTTCGTTTCTTAGGATGTCGTCAGTTACCCGAGGTTCAGTTGCTCGTAGCCAGAACCACGGAGGTGGTAGGGATGAGGAGGATCCTCCCGACCAGCCCTCGTTGGTAGAGTTCATGTTAGGGGTTGAGATGAACAAGCGTGATATTAACCGCTTGTTGGCACGGATTGAGCAGAACACCGCACATCAGCGTAATGAGTTGGATTCCATAACCGAATTCATTTACCTGAACACACCCACCTTCCATCATTCCATTGAGCCACTCGATGTAGATGACTGGATCCGTAGCATCTGTCGGTGTTCTAGGAACAAGGGTCCCCAGACTTGCGTGCCTGCGGCCCACGGTGTGGCTCTGCAGGCAGGCCAGTACTGCCCATCTTCACCGACAAGCATTCAAGACCCTCACAAGGGGCCAGGCCTCATGAGGCGGATGACACAAGACCTCCTCGGGAGCGGCCTCACCAGGCTGGCTCGCGAGGGACAGGGAGATCAAGGCAAGGCAAACCTCGCGCGGTTCCAATGATGTGAGCCATGACGATCGAGACCAGGCGGGCGCCAGCGCGCACGGTGTCCTTGTTTCCTCTTTGGTGCTAAGGAGGCAAGCGTAGGCGAAGAGTACCGAGGCGTCAAGCAAAAGTTTCCAAATCGGTGCAACGAGAACAAGACCAACAGGATGGCAAGACGGAGGTCACCATGGAGCCCAAGGCGGCGTCACCACCAGAGCCTTTGGCAGGCGAAGACTGGTTTTGTCAGGATAACTTGTACTAGCTGTCCCCTTTCAAATTGGTCATTGTTGGCTCCCTTCCCGCTCAATATTTGGGGAGAGGACCAGGGCCTCTATAAATAGGATTAACCACCATAGTAGGAGGCGAGGAGAGCCTGTGCCATCTCAACTTGGACTAGATCCAACCCATCCTCACACCCACCAAGCACAAGAACACCTCACCTGAGGAGGCTATTCTTCCCCTTGTACTGTTCATCCTCAGCCTGAGAGGCAATCCACCACACCACATTGGATTAGGGTATTACACCGCAACGGTGGCCCGAACTAGTATAAATCTTGTGTCTCTTGTGTTGCGAGTTCGTCGAGCTAAGCTTAGAGATCATAGAGAGGTTGAGGGCGTGATTTGGTAGGGGGAGATCTTCGCGTGCACCCTAGTGTTCGAACCTTGAGGGTTTTGTCGGAACCCGAGATCAGACATTTGGCGCACCAGGTAGGGGTGCGCTAGAGTTTTCCGTCTGTCGGTTCGCGCTCCACCATCTTCACGTCCATTCTCCATGGCTGGCGTAGCCCTTCTGGCTAGATCCGACCTCACCTTCGACTTAGGGGATCTTCCCGTCTCCACCGTCGGCTCGGGCGTGCTCCCAATGCTTTGCACGCCCAACATCTGCAACCTGTCCATCACCAAGACGCTCATCGATGGCAGCGCCGGCCTCAATGTGCTCTCCGTCGAGGCCTTCAGCTTTCTTCACGTACCGCTCGAGCGGCTCCGCCCTAGCAAGCCTTTCTCAGGGGTTGGTGGAGGCTCCGCCCACTCCATGGGCGCGGATCCGCCTCCCTGTGACCTTCGGCATGCACGACAACTACCACACTGAGCTGGTCGACTTCGACATTGCCCGCATCGGCCTCCTGTACAACGCCATCCTCGGGTACCCGGCCCTGGCTCAGTTAATGGAGGCGACCCATCCGGCCTACAACCTCATGAAGATGCCCGGGAGCAAGGGTGTCCTCAAAGTAGTTGGGGACACCAAGGAAGCCTTGATGACGCTCAACCTCGCCCTCAAGACCGCCGCGACAGCGCAGCCCGCCGACGCGGATACCTCCAAGGCCAAGGGAGCCGCACCAACCAAGAAGAAGCAGTTTTTCACTCAAGACAAGGCAGAAACCAAGCAAGTGCCAGTCGAGGAGGATGGGTCCTCGGGGGCAACCTTTACCATAGGCGCCAACCTCGAGCCTAATCAGGAGGAGGCGCTGGTGAAGTTCTTGCACGCAAACAAGGAAGTGTTCTCTTGGGAGCCCGATCAGCTGGTAGGGGTCCCAAGAGAGGTGATAGAGCACCACCTGAAGGTGTGCCCCAACGTACACCCCGTAAAGCAGAGGGCGAGGCGGTAGTCCACGGAGAAGCAAGCTTTCAGCATCCAAGAGACCCCACAAGTTGGAGGCTGCGGGTGTCATTCGCGAGGTTCGATACCCCGAGTGGCTAGCAAACCCCATCGTTGTGCCCAAGAAAGGCGGGGAGGAGCGAATGTGCATCGACTTTACCAACCTCAACAAGGCCTGCCTAAAGATTTGTTCCCTTTTCCACGCATCGACTAGATCGTCGACTCCACTGCCGAGTGTGACTTGCTGTGCTTCCTAGATGCGTTCTCGGGATATCACCAGATCAAGATGGCGGTAGAAGATGTGGAGAAGACAGCCTTCCTGACCCCGTGTGGGGTGTACTGCTACACTTGCATGGCTTTTGGGCTGCGCAACACAGGCGCAAACTTCCGGCGGCTCATGCACATCGCCTTGGGTCGCCAGCTTGGGAGAAACGCTGAAGCCTACGTGGACGACATCGTGGTGAAGTCTCAGGAGGCGAGGACCTTGATCCAAGACTTGGAGGAGACCTTTAAAAGCCTCCGCCAGGTGGACTTGCGACTCAACCCGGAGAAGTGCGTGTTTGGCATCCCTTCCGGTTAGCTGCTGGGCTTCCCTATGTCCCATAGGGGGATCGAGGCCAACCCAGAAAAGGTCAAGGCCATTGAAGACATGAGTCCACCGCAGACCCTCAAGGAAATGCAGAAGCTTGCTGGACGGGTGACTGCATTGGGACGCTTCATTTCCAAGCTGGGAGAGCGTGCCCTACCCTTCTTCAAGCCGATGAAGAAGAAGGGCCCATTCGAGTGGACCCCGGAGGCCGACTGAGCATTTCAAGACCTCAGGAGATACCTGACCAGCCCTCCAGTGATGGTGGCGCCATGACCTCTTGAGCCCCTACTGCTTTATCTTAAAGCCACCCCCACTCCGCTAGCGCGGCTCTAGTGGCGGTACAGGAAGAACACCAAGCCAAGGGCGCATCACGCCGAGCTACGCCCCTAGCAGAGACGATGCAAGAACAGGAGGGTGCCGCAAGGGCCGCAACAGTGACGACAGAGGATCAAGCTCAGCAGGACAACGCCCCCGAACCCGCAAAGGCCCGATGAGCGATCAAGCGTTGGGGGCTCCACCACCTCAGGAGGCTCCCCAACTCCTGGAAGGCACAAGCCTCATCAGCGCACCTGCCCTTGTCAAGCACCCGGTATACTTCGTCAGTGCGGTGTTGCGGGATGCAAGAGCATGGTACCCCATGCCTCAGAAGCTCCTACTCGCGCTCCTGGTGGCCTCACGTAAGCTGCAACACTACTTTCAAGGCCACCCCATCAAGGCCTCCTCGTCCTACCCACTGGAGAGGGTGCTCAGGAGCCCCAACTCCACCGGGAGGGTCGCCGAGTGGAATGTCGAGCTGCAGGCATTCCAGTTGGAGTTCAACACCACCAGGGTCATCAAGGGAGCCGTGCTCGCCGATTTCGTGGCAGAATGGACGGACACCCCAGCGCTTGAAATAGGCAAGGACCAGTCCCTCTCACCGGGAAGTGAGGCGCACGACGGCTGGGTCATGTATTTCGATGGTGCCTTCGCGCGCCAAGGCGCGGGGGCTGGAGCAGTGCTCATCTTTCCCACTCAGAACAAGCTCTACTATGCCGTGCAACTCTGCTTCTAGCAGGGCAAGAAGGTCTCCAACAACATTGCAGAGTATGAAGGCCTCATAGCCGTCCTAAAGGCTGCAACAGCACTAGGGTTGAAGCGTCTCACCATCAGGGGTGACTCACAGCTCCTCGTCAACTTCTCCAACAAGGTATACGAGCCGAAGGACGAACAGATGGAGGCATACCTCGCGGAAGTACACAAGATGGATAAGCAGTTCCTGGGCTTGGAGTTGCAGCACGTGCCCCGGGGAACCAACAAGGAAGCTGACGACATCACCAGAAGGGCATCCAAGCCACAGCCCCAAGAGCCTGGCGTCTTCGAGGAGCGGCTCTTCAAGCCATCGGCGACAGCACCGCTTTCAAGGACAGCGCAGCCTCGGGAGGAGCTCCCGCAGCCACCTGCTGTCGGTGTCAAAACCGGCGGATCTCGGGTAGGGGGTTCCGAACTGTGCGTCTAGGATCGATGGTAATAGGAGACGGGGGACACGATGTTTACCCATGTTTGGGCCCTCTCTATGGAGGTAATACCCTACGTCCTACTTGATTGATCTTGATGAATATGAGTGTTACAAGAGTTGATCTACCACGAGATCGTAATGCTAAACCCTAGAAGCCTAGCCTGTATGACTATGGTAATGAGTATCTGTCCTTTCCGGACTAACCCCTCCGGTTTATATAGACACTGGGGGGGGATCTAGGGTTACATAAAGTGAGTTACATAAGAAGGAATCTTCATAGTCGGTTGCCAAGCTTGCCTTCCACGCCAAGGAGATTCCAATCCGGACACAGGTACAGTCTTCGGCCTTCATGTCTTCACAGCCCATCAGTCCGGCCCATGGATAACAGGCCGGACGCCCGAGGACCCCTTAGTCCAGGACTCTCACAGTAGCCCCCGAACTAGTCTTCAATAGCGAGGTGTTCGGCACACAAATTGTCTTTGGCATTGCAATGCGGATTCCTCCTTTAATGATCTTCAGGTGATGTATTCGGCCATCGATTCAATGTCGCTCCCCTCGGCTTCTATGCGTTAAATAACTTCGCCTCCCACATGTCAAGCGAAGGTGGAAGGTCAGGGTATTTTTGTAGATAACACCCCGTCCATGCAAGGAAGAGCACCTATTAAAGAGATTGGATCCTAGATCCATTCGGCACCACGCAGAGGAAATCCCCAAAAACTGCTTAGGAGAAACCATTCCAGCATGGCTAGCGCCCCTAGCTCCTCCACACGTTTCGGCCTAGAGAAAGGCCAGTGGGAGAGGTGTTCAGTGTGCCACAGTTAATTGAAGAAGCTACAGACGCAGGGATTTCTTCCCCCCGCAGATCTAGTTCCTATTCGAGCGGGGCTAGATTCCTTCAACGGTGAGATTCAGGCAGAGGACTTCTCCAATCCATCCGGGGGAGAGCGAGTATGTTTCGTACCCTACCTGCTAAGGGGTGTTGTATTTCCCATTCATCCGTTCCTCCGAGGGCTTCTGGAATACTATGGCCTCTAGCTGCACAACTTCACCCCTGCCTCCGTTCTGTACATTGTGGGTTACGTCGCGTTACATGAACTATTCCTGGGTATCGAGGCTCATTTCGAGCTGTGTAGGAAGTTGTTCTGTCTTGTCTTGCGTAATCAAGAGGGGTCAATATTTGAAGTGGGTGGAGCCGAAGTATGGCGTATCGCTGCTACCGGATATCTGTCCGGCACACCAAGGAAGGCGTCCGAAGAATGGCCTTTCGAATGGTTCTATATTGAGGATGTCGCGCTTCCCGACCCAGTTCGAAAGGGTCTTCCTAAATTTGCGAGCGTTCCGCTGAAGAAACGCCGCCATTGGCGTCCTCGGAGTCTTGAAGAGGATGACAACACAGAAGTTTGCCAGCTTGTGAGAAAGATAAAGACGCTTGCTCAGTCCGGACTCACAATAATCGAGGTAATGGCGATCTCCATAGTGCCTGGGGTTCAGCCACTACAATACAGAGGGCTGCCCATGTGGCACTATAATGGAGAGGATGACACCTCCCACTATGGCCAAAAGGGTCTGGATACCCCCCACCGCTCTGGCCAAAATATTGGCTGAGCTGTTTAAAGGGGAGGAAGAGGAGTTTCTTCGCATTAAGCGCAGAGATGGATATTCTCTGTATGCCCCTCCAAGTTGGGTAAGCTTTGACCCCTCTATTCCACTCATTCCCCTTTCAGATTACTTCTGATAAATTTCAAGTCTGTTTATGACATCACTGACAGAAGGTCACCGAAGGACTTCATAGTCCTGCCCCACAGCCGGAGATCCACAACCGAGAGCTAGATCCTGGGTTTGAAGAGGATCCGGATATATTTGTGGTTCTTGCGGGGGGAGTGATTTACCAGACAAGCTATGACAGCACAGAAGTGGCCATCACCGTCGACTACCCTGGCCTTCTTCCTGCTTCACATGTAAATAATTAAGAAACACCTTCTCTAAAAGAGTTCCCTTATTCTGCCTCACCCACCGCATTGTATTGTGCTTTACAAGGGAGGCGTTCGGCGATTTCGAAGAGATCGGCTCCCGCGCCGGGCAAGCCTTCCAAGAGGAAAGCAAACGAAGACACGGCCAGGCCTTCATTGAAGAGGTATGACTTCGCCAACCCGCGCCTGAGCAGTCACGTCCAACCGTGACCTTCCTGTTTTCTATGTGTCAGGAGTAAGGTGTGCCAGACTATATCCGGAGGTTCGAGCGGCCGTACTTCCCACAGACAGAATTCAAATCCTGCTATGCAGACAAGGGCTGATGCAGGGGCGATGCCGGACAGTCCTCCAGCCGAGGACTCGGATGATGTATCCGTCACCAACTCGGAAGTGGAGTGTGCCATGAATCATCAGCGGCACCAGGTCATTTTAGAATACCCTGGCTTTTCAGAAGAGTCATTTAACGCCTTCAGCTCAGCCGATGCATACATCCGGGCTGCTCGAGATGGGATTAACAGGGCCACAAAGCAACATTTGAAAGATGTGCAGGTAAATTCGCTTTCTCTAACTACGATAACCATATGCCAGTAGCCCCCGAGACTTAAAGGAGTTGAAACAACTGATTTAAGGATCAATGTACAACCAGGTGCTTACGGAGAGCAATACCCAGCTAGCTCAGGAACTAGAAAAGTGTCAGCGCCAGCTGCTTGCTGCCAATGCCGAACTGGAGAAATACAAGGCATCTCCCGGTAATATTTTCCTCTATCGAAAATTCATAATGATACACCGATAGTGTGAATCTGGGTTCTAATCTTTGTGTTGGGTCGTTAGACCAAGTACAAGAGCAGCTGGACGCCGCTCGAAGCGAAGAACACGGAGCCAAAAAGCTACTAGCAGCGGGCGGGCGTGTATTGACAAAAGTCGTTGAAGAGAAAAAGCAACTCCAGGATTCCAACATCAAACTGGGCGAAGAACTGAAAGATGTGCGAGTGCAGCTAGCCGACTCTATGAAGGAGAACAAGAAGCTGCGAGGCGGCATATTCAGTACATGGCCGCTTTTATCTTATAGCAGTTTGGAGGTAATGGTAGCTGATATAGCCGTAATTGCAGGTGTATTGATGAACCGCCTCGAAGAGGAGGTGTCCGGATCATCAAATGATCTTCTGCAAGGGCTGTCATAGTTGCACGAGCAAGCTCGACAGGCTATGCGGAGTGTAGCCAAGGCTTTATGGCCATCCGACTCCCCTCCAGGAAGCATGGAGAAGCTGGTAGAGCTGTTCAAGGGAGCGTGGTGGCGTATCCAGCTGTGGAAGATATCTTCCTGCTGAGAGGGTGAACGAGAGGCCTGGGCCATGGTGAAGACGTGATATACCAAGATGGATCCTAATCACATGGCCCATGTCGGACCGGTAGGGCCGAATGGGGAAGAAATTCCCGTTAGTATAGTATATGACCAAGTAGAGGTGGCCGCCAAATATTCCCAACAGGATTGTAAGTTAGACTGCCTGTTGGAAGGTATAGAGGAAGAGGTGTTCGAGTCCAGGTGACTGTGTACTTCCCTCATCTAGCTGAATTGTATATCATTTGTCATGGCAGACCATTTCACTTCAACCTCTGGACTCGAAGGTGCGGAGTGTTTCCGAATACCGTCTCGGTCGAATAGGCCGGGGCATGCCTGGAAAACTAGGCGTAGGGGTCATAGTTGCTTGAACAGACAAGTTGTATCCGGCTAGCTATGTTATATTACATTGATATCATAAGAAACATCTTCCAGAGAGAATATTTCCGTTAAGGTTCCTTTCCCTAGGAGTGCATGCATTTAATGTACATGTACGAATTTTGATGCAAGCACCACAGTTTGTATAACTTCTGGGGGTGCACAATGGAGTGAGTTTAGAAAACATCTTTAATTCACTGACCGAATATTCCCTTAAGAACGCTAGCTTTCGGCTTCACCCAGTCTGAGGTACACATCCGGATGACCCGGCAGTAACAATCGCAGAGGTGCTCCCTTTATGCCCTAGACGAACTAACGGGAACGTAGGGCATAAGCACAGGATCCAGGCAACCCAGCTTGGCCAAAACTTAAGTCATATCGATGCATATAGTGGCAAAGAAAAGGTACATATGGAAAAACTCATATGTGAGGAGCTTAATGCTCAAGGAATGACAAGAACTTCTGTCCAAGAAGCCCCCAGGTACAAGTGACATACATATTTAGAGATGTATGTGTCGATGGTGTGCGGTCTAGCCATACCAAAGCATTAGAGCAAGAAAGAAGAAAATAATCGGAAAAGAGAGAAAAAATAATGGAAACTACAGGGGAGGAGGAGACGAACAAGGGGTTTGGCACTAGGCATAGAATCTCCGGAGTCTGGCCGCGTTCCAGGGGTTCGGTTCGAGGCGATTGTCTAATGCATCACGAAGATGGTACGCTCCTCCGGTGAGAACTTCGTCAATTATGAAGGAACCCTCCCATTTGGGCTTGAGTTTGTCCTTTTTCTTCTTCGGCAGGCATAGAACGAGTTCGCCAACGTTGTAAGTCTTGGCCCATACTTCTCTGCTTTGATATCATCGAGCCTGCTGTTGGTAAAATGCTGAGTGGGCTTTTGCGACATCACGTTCCTCCTCCAGGGCATCTAGGCCATCCTACCGATCAAGCTCGACTTCTCTATCTCCGTACGTACGCACTCGAGGTGAGTCGTGAATAATATCACAGGGCAATACGGCCTCTATGCCATACACCATGAAGTAGGGTGTGTAGCCGGTAGTGCGGTTGGGCGTGGTCCGCAGCCCCCAGAGTACGGAATCGAGCTCCTCAACCCAGTGCTTGTCTAATTCTTTCAAAGACCACACTAGTCTAGGCTTGATGCTGCTCATAATAAGACCGTTGACTCGTTCGACTTGACCGTTGGTTTGTGGGTGGTAGACGGAGGCGTAATCGAGTTTAATACCCAGATTAGTACACCGGGTTTTTAGCGGTTGTGAAATTGGAGCCGTTGTCAGTGATGATGCTGTGTGGGACACCATAACGGTGCACAACACCGGATATGAAGTCTATCACCGGGCCAGACTCTGCCGTTTTGACCGGCTTAGCCTCTATCCACTTCGTGAATTTGTCCACCATGACCAGCAGACATTTTTTCTTATGGCTTCCCCCTTTAAGGGGTCCAACCATATCGAGTCCCCAGACCGCAAAAGGCCAAGTGATGGGGATTGTTTGTAAGGCGGTGGGGGCATATGGCTTTGATTGGCGAAGAGTTGGCATCCGACGCAATGTTAGACAAGGCCATGTGCATCTGCTCGGGCCGTCGGCCAATAAAACCATGTACGGGAGGCCTTGCTAACAAGGGCCCGAGCTGCGGCGTGGTGACCGCCGAGTCCGGCATGAATTTCAGCCAAGAGCTGCCACCTCTCTTCCTCGGATATACATCATTGAAGGACTCCAGTGGCGCTTTTCTTATAGAGCTCTCCATCATGAACCGTGTAGGCCTTTGAACGCTGGACAATGCAGCGGGCATCCTTGAAGGGTTCGGTCCATGGGGCAATGACTGCCATGATGAGATGCGCCGACGGTGTTATTTCAATGGCTGATCCCCCGACAACGTTGGTGTTTCTGGGATCTTGGATTATGTTTGGTTCCGGACTAGTATTTCCCTTTTCACCCTGCCACACCAGGGATGGCTTAAAGAGCCTTTCCAGGAAAATATTAGGTGGGACGGGGTCGCGCTTAGCGCTGATACGAGCAAGAACATCTGCCGCTTGATTACTTTCTCGAGCCACATGATGGAACTTGAGTCCCTCGAACTGGGCCGACTTTTTTATGACTGTGTTACAATACGCTGCCATCTTCGGATCTTTAGCGTCAAAATCTTTGTTTATTTGAGATATTGCAAGGTTGGAGTCCCCGCATACTTCTAGGCGTTGTATGCCCATGGAGACAGCTATCCGGAGACCATGTAATAAGGCCTCGTATTCTACTGCGTTATTGGAGTCTGTGTATAGTATTTGGAGAACGTACTGGACGATGTCTCTAGTAGGGGACATTAAAACGACGCTCGCTCCTAACCCTGCCAGCATTTTGGAGCCGTCGAAGTACATGACCCAATTGGAGTATGTGTCGTACTCTTTAGGGAGTTCGGCCTCTGTCCACTCGGCGACGAAGTCGGCCAGTACTTGGGATATGATAGCTCGACGTGGTTTGTATGCAATGTCAAATGGGAGGAGTTCAATGGCCCATTTGGCAATTCGACCCGTAGCATCGCGGTTGTTTATGATGTCATTGAGTGGTACTTCTGAGGCCACCGTGATCGAACACTCCTGGAAGTAGTGACAGAGCTTTCGGGATGCCATGAAGAACACATATGCTATTTTTTGATAATGAGGGTACCGGGATTTGCATGGTGTAAGGACAGTAGATACATAGTATACTGGCTTCTGAAGCGGGAATTTATGTCCGTCCGGTTCTCGTTCAACAACGAGTACGGCGCTCACCACCTGGTGCGTTGCCGATATGTATAATAACATCGGTTCGCCGGCGTTTGGTGCGGCCAGGATTGGATTGCTCGCAAGAAGGGTTTTTATTTCCTCTAGTCCGGCTGTGGCCGCGTTCGTCCACTCGAAGTGGTCGGTTCGCCGTAGAAGGAGATAGAGTGGCAGTGCCTTTTCTCCCAATCTGGAGATAAAGCGGCTTAGAGCTGCTACGAAATCCGCAAGCTTTTGAAATTGTTTAAGGTCTGTTGGCTTAGCCTATTGTGACAAAGATCGGATTTTCGCTGGGTTTGCTTTGATTCCTCTATTGGAAACGATGAAGCCCAGCAGTTTTCCAGCGGGGACGCCGAAGACACACTTTTCCGGGTTGAGCTTAATGTCATACGCCCAGAGGTTGTCGAATGTAAGATGTAAGTCGTCTATTAGTGTTTCGACGTGCCTGGTTTTGATGATGACGTCATCGACGTAAGCTTCTATTGTTTTGCCGATCTTTTTCTCCAGGCATGTTTGAATCATGTGTTGGTATGTGGCGCCGGTGTTCTTGAGCCCGAAGGACATGGTGTTGAAGCAGAATGGCCCATATGGGGTGATAAATGCTGTTGCGGCTTGATCGGACTCCTTCATTTTGATTTGATGGTATCCGGAATATGCATCGAGGAAACACAGTAAGTCGTGTCCTGCGGTGGCGTCGATGATTTGATCAATGCGGGGGAGGGGGAAGGGATCCTTAGGGCAAGCCTTATTGATGTCTTTGAAATCGACGCACATGCGCCAATATTTGTCCTTCTTTGGTACCATCACCAGGTTTGCCGGCCAGTCCGGGTGTTTGATTTCTCTAATGATTCCGGCCTCATTGAGTTTGGCCAGCTCCTCCCCCATGGCTTGTCGGTTCGGTTTGGAAAAGCGTCGCAGTGATTGCTTGACCGGTTTAAATCCCTTTAATATATTGAGGCTATGTTCGGCCAACTCGCGTGGGATCCCTGGCATATCTAAAGGGTGCCAGGCGAATATGTCCCAGTTTTCGTGCAGGAATTCTCATAGTGCAGTGTCAACTGTTGGGTTCAGTTGAGCTCCGATAGATGTTGTCTTCTTGGGGTCCGTTGGTTGGACCTAGAATTTGATGATTTCTTCTGCTAGTTTGAAGGATGTGGGTTTAGGGCGTTTGTCGAGGATCACGTCGTCCCTGTCCACCGTGGAGCGTAGTGCGGTTAATTTGTCGGCCGCGAGGGCTTCAGATAGCTCCTCCATGGCCAGGGATGCGGTTTTGTTTTCAGCGCGGAGTGCTATGTCTGGATCACTGATGAGAGTGATTATACCGTTTGGTTCGGGCATTTTGAGCTTCATGTACCCGTAATGGGGTATGGCCTGAAAGCGTGTAAAAGCATCCCGCCCCAACAGGGCGTGATATCCGCTCCTGAAAGGGGCCACTTGGAAAGTTATTTCTTCGGACCGATAGTTCTCCGGTGTGCCGAATACTACGTTAAGCGTGATTTTGCCCACGCACCGCGCCTCCTGACTGGGAATAATTCCTCGGAAGGTTGTGTTACTTTGCGTGATGCGGCTCCTGTCTATTTCCATTTTATGGAGTGTGTCCTCATAAATGAGGTTTAGTCTGCTGCCGCCGTCCATGAGGGCCTTGGTAAGTCGAAACCCGTCCACGATGGGACTGAGGACTAACGCGGCTGGTACTCGTACTGTTCTGTACTTTGGTTCGTCACCGGCGTTCAATGTTATAGCCATGTCGTTCCAGGGGTTTATCGCAGCAATTTGGCAGACATCGGTGAGCTCGCGAAGCGCCCTTTTGCGCTTGTTATTTGAAGCGAATGTCTCAAATCCGTCAATACTCTTGAGTTATTGTCCCCTGGGGGATGCCGTTATGTGTCATCTTTGATAAGGATGTCCTCGCCGCTCTTGGCTACCTGTTGTAGTATCCAACATGCTCTAAGGCCGTGGGTTGCCATGGTATCTGGTGTTGTATGTATTTTGCATGGGCCATCGAGCCACCCCACTAGAGCAGTGCCGTGCCGCATAGCGGTTTTGTGTTTCTTGACTGTTGGACTGGGCGTGCAGCGAGGGTGCGCCCTTTTCTCCTGTTGGGGGAGTTGAGTAGGGACTGACGGTTCCCTACGAGCTGCCTGAGTTTTCCAGGTGCTCTCCATCGCGTTGTACTTTTGTATGATGGTTGCTAAGTCAGCGAATTTCAGTATGCAGCTGCGATTGATGGCGTTGAGGATTCCTTCGTCCGTGCAATTGTTGCAGAACACTGATATTGTGTCCTCGTCACGGCAATCTTTTATCTTCTTATTGACAAGGAAGAATCTGGCCCAGAAGTGGTGGTCCATTTCCTGAGACTGTTGTTTTATGCTCATGAGAGTGTCTATATCCGGGTCGGTGGGTGGAATTAAATCTGAACCCTGACCTGACCGACTATCCGGAGTCTGACGACCTTCCGGGGTTAACAGTCCGGGTTCATGAATATCTTCTGATTGTTTAGGACCGTCGTCCGATGCTATGTTCGGAGGGATGCTCGCATCCTTTCGTGGGTGGGTATCTGACTCTTCCTAATCGGCAATCCAAACATAGTCCGTCTTTGGTATAGTAGAAGACTCGCCGTCCTGCTCAACGACTACCACAATCTGGTGGGTGACTGGTAGGATCTCGATTTCTCCTTGATCGGTTTTAGGCCCGATCCGATCGTAGTCTGTGGCTATTCCCAAAGCGGCGATGCGATCTAGGAGTTCTTTCAAAGATGAAAAATCTGTCGGATCCATCTTCTTGGAGTGCTCGGAGTTGATGCAAAGGGGGTTTTCGTTGGCTCGAGAGGTCGTCGTCGGCCCAACAGCCCAAAGGGCGATCATAGTAAAGCCGCCCAACTGGAGGGTTTGGCCCGGGGCCAGAGCTTCCATGGAGGTGATGTTGTCTTTAAGGACAAGGCGAGCCATCGAGCCTTTCGTCGACGGCACATTGGAACTCTCAATGAAAGCACCAATGTCGGTGTCAAAACCGACGGATCTCGGGTAGGGGTCCCGAACTGTGCATCTAGGACCGATCGTAACAGGAGACGGGGGACAAGATGTTGACCCAGGTTCGGGCCCTCTCTATGGAGGTAATACCCTACATCCTGCTTGATTGATCATGATGAATATGAGTGTTACAAGAGTTGATCTACCACGAGATCGTAATGGCTAAACCCTAGAAGCCTAGCCTGTATGGCTATGGTAATGAGTATCTGTCCTTTCCGGACTAACCCCTCCGGTTTATATAGACACCGAGGGGGGGGGGAATCTAGGGTTATATAGAGTCAGTTACATAAGAAGGAATCTTCATATTCGGTTGCCAAGCTTGCCTTCCACGCCAAAGAGTGTCCAATCCGGACACAGGTACAGTCTTCGGCCTTCATGTCTTCACAGCCCATCAGTCCGGCCCATGGATAACAGGCCGGACGCCCGAGGACCCCTTAGTCCAGGACTCCCTCACCTGCCACGGGAGCTCCAGCCCGTGGCCCGACTTCGGGAGCGCATCTACTCTTGGCGCTCGAGCCCCAGGAGGGATGCTGGACCAAGGAGTTCAAGGAATACCTAATGCAAGGGATGCTGCTGGAGAAGGAGGAGGACGCGGAGCGTATGGCCCGGCAAGCCACGGCATACTGCATCTAGGACGGTGAGTTATACAGGAAGCGGTGAAATGACGTTTCACTGCATTGCAACTCCAGGGAACAAGGGAAAGAGCTGCTAGCCGACATAAACGGCGGGGACTGCGGGCACCACTCGTCGTCACGAACGCTCGTCGGCTAGGCATTCCGTAGCGGATTCTACTAGCCTACGATGCTCAACGACGCAACTGAGCTGGTGAGATCCTGCGAGGCTTGCCAATTCCATGCCAAGCACATCCATCAGCCAGCTCAGGGCCTCCAGACCATTCCACTCGTGGGCGTTCGCAGTCTGGGGACTGGACATCCTGGGCCTGTTCCCTCGAGCGGCCGTGGGCTACCGACACCTCTATGTTGCCACGACAAGTTCACCAAGTGGGCGGAGGTGGAAGCCGCCCGCACCATCCCAGCTGGCTCTGCGGTCAAGTTCGTCAAGGGCCTCGTGAGACGTTTTGGGGTCCCCAACCGCATCATCACCGATAATGGCTCGCAGTTCACCAGTAATCTCTTCAAAACATACTGCACTAACCTTGGAACGCAGATTTGCTATGCTTCAGTGGCGCACCCCCGGAGCAATAGCCAACCTGAACGCACCAACGCGGAGTTCCTGAGAGGCCTCAAGACCAGGACCTTCAAGAAGAAGCTCGAAGCCTACGGCAGGGCTGGCACGACGAGCTGTAGTCCAAGCTGTGGTCCATCCGCACCACCTCCACCAAGCCCACGGGCGAGACCCCGTTCTTCCTCATCTATGAAGCAGAAGCGGTCCTCCCTCACGAGGTCAAGCATCGCTCCCCATGGGTCCTGGCGTTTGATGAGACACAACAGGACACCACGTGGGGGATGGACCTCGTGCTGGGGGAGGAACGCCACCGCAAAGCTGCACTACGGGCGGCAAGATACCAGCAAGCGCTACGGCGGTACCACTGTCGGAGCGTCCACTCTAGGATGCTCGAGGTGGGTGACCTCGTCCTGAGGCGGGTGCTCTCCGTGGAAGGGTTGCATAAGCTCTCACCCATGTGGGAGGGCCCGTTCAAGGTCGTCCATGTCTCCAGGCCTGGCGCCGCGCGCCTGGAGACACGGGACGGGGTACCCATCCAGAACGCCTGGAACATCGAGCACCTCTGGAAGTTCTACCCTTGAAGAAAGGCCCAGCGCCTGTGAAGAAAGGCCCAACGCCTGTGAAGAAGGCCGAGTGCCTGTGAAGGTCTCCACTCATGACACTCTCACGTAATAATGAGTGGGTCTGTACACGCCCCAGAGTCTCAGGAGTGCCGCCCTCGGGCCTAGGGGGCTCCCTCCCACGTCCTAGTGGCAGAACCTAGCTCCACGCTGGTGAGAAGACAAGAAGACTAGACTAGGTGTCGGACGCGGCTTTTCATTGAAGTTTGCTTCTGGTGTTCTTTGCTGATTTGGTTCCATTGCCTTCTGCGTCTGTTTCCGTCTTCAGTTTAGCTTATACTCTCTCTCGCATTCCTCGCGGGGGGGCTAGACGGGCGCCCTCGTGAGCGTTTTTCCTTTTATGCCTTTCGTCTGCTTTTCGCGAGGCACCCTCATTCGAGCCCACAAGCTGGCGCAACTCTCCTAATCCGTGCCCCTCGGGTACCGTGATACGAAGCGCTGGGTTAAGGCCAGTGGCGCCTGTGACCAAGGCTCGGGTGAACGATAAGCCTCTTAATGATTTTTTTGCAGTTCCTAAGCGCCTACCAGGCCAAGGAGGCCTCAACATGCACCAGGAAGTAAGCGCCTCATGAGGAGGAGACAACTCCGAGAAAATAAAGCTATGTTATCTCTACATAAAACGACGATGTTGCGACACAACACAGGAACGATAAACATAGCATAATACTTGAGAAATCATAGTTTGTTACACGCCCCTCGGGGGCCCATACTGGCTTCTTTATTAATACAGGAAGGAAATGAAGAACGAAATAAAAGTGGCGCGTGCCCCTACAGCGGTTCGCGCGGGCGGGCTCTTGGCACCGTCCCGAGCTCAGCCAGACCCCTCCTCGCGCTTCATGGAGGCGCGGCGACGAGACGACCCACTGTCGCCTTCGAAGCGGGCGCGGCGGCTGGTTGTAACTACCGCTGCTGGAGCTGTCGCCGGAGGAAGAGCCGCCGTAGCTGGACAAGATGTGGTCAGCACCAAGGGTGGGTTCGCCCTCATCCTCTTCACGACCATCGCCAAGGCCGAGCACCTCCTCGCCATCGTTGACCTCGGGGCAGCACCCGGCGCCGCGACCATCTTCCCCAAACACCCTGACGTAGAGGGTCGCATCACTGTTATACTTGAAATGGAGGGTGCACCGCCTACCCAGGCCATGCGTGCGGGAAAATGCCTGCCAGCCGCGGGCCAGGGCTATGTTGCCCGCGACGGAGACCTCAATCGCGACCCAGGAAGCCCTACTACAGCAGCCGTCTGCGTGTAGCCAGAGCCCTGATAAGTCCATTTTCATCATGCTTTTATATTGATATTTATTGCATTATGGGCTGTTATTACACATTATGTCACAATACTTATGCATATTCTCTCTTAGTTTACAAGGTTTACATGAAGGAGGGGGAATGCTGGCAGCTGGAATTCTGGGCTGGAAAAGGAGCAAATATTAGAGAACTATTTTGCACATCTCCAAAAGTCCTAAAACTCCACTGGAGCACTTATCAGAATATATAAAAAATATTGGGTGCAAGAAGTACCAGAGGGGGGCCACCCACCAGCCACGAGGGTGGGGGGCGCGCCCCTGCCTCGTGGGCCCCCTGGTGGCCCTCCGATGCCCATATTTGGCTATATGGAGTCTTTCATCCGAGAAAAAATCATCAGCAAGCTTTCGGGAAGAAACTCCACTGCCACATGGCGGAACATTGGCGGAACCAATCTAGGGCTCCGGCAGAGCTGTTCTGCCGGGGAAACTTCCCTCCGGGAGGGGGAAATCATCACCATCGTCATCACCAATGATCCTCTCATCGGGAGGGGGTCAATCTCCATCAGCATCTTAACCAGCACCTTCTCATCTCAAACCCTAGTTCATCTCTTGTATCTAATCCTTGTATCCAAACCTCAGATTGGTACCTGTGAGTTGCTAGTAGTGTTGATTACTCCTTATAGTTGATGCTAGTTGGTTTACTTGGTGGAAGATCCTATGTTCAGATCCATTATGCATATTAATACCCCTTTGATTATGAGCATGAATATGCTTTGTGATTAGTTATGTTTGTTCCTGAGGACGTGGGAGAAGTCTTGCTATAAGTAGTCATGTGAATTTGGTATTCGTTCGATATTTTGATAAGATGTATGTTTTCATCCCTCTAGTGGTGTCATGTGAACGTCGACTACATGACACTTCACCATTGTTTGGGCCTAGAGGGAGGCAGTGGGAAGTAATAAGTAGATGATGGGTTGCTAGAGTGACAGAAGCTTAAACCCTAGTTTATGTGTTGCCTCGTAAGGGGCTGATTTGGATCCATATGTTTCATGCTATGGTTAGGTTTACCTTAATACTTCTGTTGTAGCTGCGGATGCTTGCAATGGGGGTTAATCATAAGTTGGATGCTTGTACAAGTAAGGACAGTACCCAAGCACCGGTCCATCCACATATCAAATTATCAAAGTACCGAACGCGAATCATATGAACGTGATGAAAACTAGCTTGACGATAATTCCCATGCGAGTGCTTTCATTCATATAAGAGTTTGTCCAGGATTGTCCTTTGCTAAAAAAAGGATTGGTCCATCTTGCTGCACCGTATTTATTTTTATTACTCGCTATTCGTTACAAATTATCTTATCACAAAACTATATGTTACCGATAATTTCAGTGCTTGCAGAGAATACCTTGCGGAAAACCGCTTATCATTTCCTTCTGCTCCTCATTGGGTTCGATACTCTTACTTATAGAAAGGACTATGATAGATACCTTATACTTGTAGGTCACCAAGACTCTTTTTTGGCGCCATTGCCGGGGAGTGAAGCGCCTTTGGTAGGTGGAATTTGGTAAGGAAAAATTTATATAGTGTACTAAAATTTACTGTCACTTGTTACTATGGAACATAATCCTTTGAGTGGTTTGTTCGGGGTATCTTCACCTCGTCCGGAACCAAAATTAGTTACCCCTCAACCTACTGAACCTACTGAAAATGTTTACTTTGAAATTACTTCGGGTATGATAGAGAAACTGCTGGCTAATCCTTTTGCAGGAGATGGAACATTACATCCTGATTTACACTTAATCTATGTGGATGAAGTTTGTGGATTATTTAAGCTTGCAGGTATGCCCGAGGATGTTATCAAGAAGAAGGTCTTCCCTTTATCTTTGAAGGGAGATGCATTGACATGGTATAGGCTATGTGATGATATGGGATCATGGGACTATAAGCGATTGAAATTGGAATTTCACCAGAAGTTTTATCCTATGCATCTTGTTCATCATGATCGTAATTATATATATAATTTTTGGCCTCGCGAAGGAGAAAGCATCGCTCAAGCTTGGGGAGGCTTAAGTCAATGTTATAATCATGCCCCAATCATGAGCTCTCAAGAGAAATGATTATTCAAAAATTTATGCTCGGCTTTCTCTCAGTAATCGCTCCATGCTCGATACATCTTGTACTGGATCTTTTATGATGAAGACTATTGAATTCAAATGGGATTTATCGGAAAGAATTAAACACAACTCCGAAGATTGGGATCTCAATGAAGGTAAGGAGTTAGGTATAACACCTAAGTTCGATTGTGTTAAATTTTTTATGGATACCGATGCTTTTCGTGAATTTAGCACTAAATATGGACTTGACTCTGAGATAGTAGCTTCATTTTGTGAATCCTTTGCTACTCATGTTGATCTCCCTAAGGAGAAGTGGTTTAAATATAATCCTCCCATTGAAGTAAAAGTAGTCGCACCTATTAAATTTGAAGAAAAGACTATCACTTATAATGATCCCGTTGTTCCTACTGCTTATGTTGAGAAACCACCTTTCCTTGTTAGAATAAATGATCATGCTAAAGTTTTAACTGTAGTCAGCAAAAGTAATATTAGGACACACAAACCCCCTGAGCAAGTTAAAGTTGAACCTAATATTGCTATGATTAAAGAACTCTTGGCCAATAATATTGATGGGCATGTTATTTACTTCTGCAATCAAGCTGGTAGAATTGCTAGACCTGATGCTAAAAAGAAACATAGACCTGTTGTAGGCATGCCTGTTATTTCTATTAAAATAGGAGATCATTGTTATCATGGCTTATGTGATATGGGTGCTAGTGCAAGTGCAATACATTGTTCCTTATACGAAGAAATTATGCATGATATTGCACCTGCTGAGATAGAAGATATCGATGTTACCATTAAGCTTGCCAATAGAGATACTATTTCACCAGTTGGGATTGTTAGAGATGTTGAAGTCTTGTGTGGGAAAGTTAAATACCTTGCTGATTTTCTTGTTCTCGGTTCCCCACAAGATGACTTTTGTCCCATTATATTTGGTAGACCCTTCTTGAATACTGTTAATGCTAAGGTAGACTGCAATAAGGATATCGTTTCCATTGGTTTAGGGGATATGTCTCATGAGTTTAATTTTGCTAAGTTTCGTAGACAACCCCGTGATGTGGAATTGCCTAGTAAAGATGAAATTATTGGTCTTGCTTTTATTGCCGTGCCTCCTACTGACCCTTTAGAACAATATTTACTAGACCATGAAAATGATATGTTCATGAATGAAAGAAGGGAAATAGATGAAGTATTCTTTAAACAGGGACCTATTCTGAAACACAACTTGCCTGTTGAAATCCTAGGGGATCCTCCTCCACCCAAGGGTGATCCCGTGTTGAGCTTAAACCATTACCTGATACTCTTAAATATGGTTATCTTGATGAAAAGAAGATAGATCCTGTTATTATTAGTGCTAACCTTTCAGAGAAGGAAGAAGAAAAATTATTGAAAACTCTGAAGAAGCACCGTGCTGCTATTGGATATACTCTTGATGATCTTAAAGGCATTAGCCCCACTCTATGTCAACACAAAATAAATTTGGAGAAAGACGCCAAACCAGTTATTGATCACCAACGATGGCTGAATCCTAAGATGAAACAAGTGGTAAGAAAGGAAATATTAAAGATCCTTGAGGCAGGTATAATTTATCCTGTTGCTGATAGTCAGTGGGTAAGTCATGTCCATTGTGTCCCTAAGAAGGGAGGTATTACGGTTGTTCCTAATGATAAAGATGAATTGATCCCGCAAAGAATTATTACAGGTTATATGATGGTAATTGATTTCCGCAAATTAAATAAAGCTACTAAAAAGATCATTACCCTTTGCCTTTCATTGATCAAATACTAGAAAGATTATCCAAACATACACATTTTTTGCTTTATAGATGGTTACTCTGGCTTCTCTCAAATACCTGTGTCAGCTGATGATCAAGCAAAGACCACTTTTACATGCCCTTTCGGTACCTTTTCTTATGGACGTATGCCTTTTGGTTTATGTAATGCGCCTTCTACCTTTCAAAGATGCATGATGGCTATATTCTCTGACTTTTGTGAAAAGATTTGTGAGGTTTTCATGGATGATTTCTTCGTTTACGGATCCTCTTTTGATGATTGCTTCAGCAACCTTGATTCAGTTTTGCAGAGATGCAAAGAAACTAATCTTGTCTTGAACTAGGAGAAGTGCCACTTTATGGTTAATGAAGGTATTATCTTGGGGCATAAAATTTCTGAAAGAGGTATTGAAGTTGACAAAGCTAAAGTTGATGCTATTGAAAAGATGTTGTGTCCTAAGGACATCAAAGGTATAAGAAGTTTTCTGGGTCATGCCGGTTTTTATAGGAGGTTCATTAAGGACTTTTCAAAAATTTCCCGGCCTTTGACTAATCTATTACAAAAAGATATTCCTTTTGTCTTTGTTGATGAGTGTGTAGAAGCATTCGAAGTACTTAAGAAAGCTTTGATTTCTGCACCTATTATTCAGCCACATGATTGGAATTTACCCTTTGAAATTATGTGTGATGCTAGCGATTATGTTGTAGGTGCTGTTTAGGACAAAGAGTTGATAAGAAGCTGAATGTTATCCAATATGCTAGTAAAACTCTGGATAGTGCCCAGAGAAATTATGCTACTACTGAAAAAGAATTCTAGCAGTTGTTTTTGCTTGTGATAAGTTCAGACCTTATATTGTAGATTCTAAAGTAACTATTCACATTGATCATGCTGCTATTAAATACCTTATGGAAAATAAAGATGCTAAACCTAGACTTATTAGATGGGTTCTCGTGCTACAAGAATTTGATTTGCATATTATTAATAGAAAGGGAGCTGAGAATCCCGTTGCAGACAACTTGGCTAGGTTAGAGAATGTTCTTGATGATCCACTACCTATTGATGATAGCTTTCCTGATGAACAATTAGCTGTCATAAATGCTTCTCGTACTGCTCTGTGGTATGCTGATTATGCTAATTACATTGTTGCTAAATTTATACCACCTAGTTCACATACCAGCAAAAGAAAAAGTTCTTCTCTGATTTAAGACATTGCTTCTGGGATGACCCACACCTTTATATAGAATGAGTAGATGGTGTTATTAGACGCTGTGTACCTGAGCATGAACAGGAATAGATCCTACGCAAGTGTCACTCTGAAGCCTATATGGAGAGCACCATGCTGGAGATAGAACTGCACACAAGGTATTGCAATCCGGTTTTTATAGGCCTACTCTCTTCAGGATGCCAGTAAGTTTGTCTTATCTTGTGATGGATGTCAAAGAATTGGTAATACTAGTAGACATCAAGAAATGCCTATGAGTTATTCACTTGTTATTGAACCATTTGATGTTTGGGTCTTTGATTATATGGGACCTTTCCTTCCTCTAATGGGCATACACATATTTTAGTTGTTGTTGATTACGTTACTAAGTGGGTAGAAGCTAACTAGTAGTGCTGATCATAACACCTCTATTAAGATTCTTAAAGAAGTTATTTTTCCGAGGGTGGAGTCCCTAGATATATAATGACTGATGGTGGTTCACATTTTATTCATGGTGCCTTTCGTAAAATGCTTGCTAAGTATGATGTTAATCATAGAATTGCATCTCCATATCATCCACAGTCTAGTGGTCAAGTAGAAATTAGCAATAGAGAGCTCAAATCAATTTTGCAAAAGACTGTTAATAGATCTAGAAAGAATTGGTCCAAGAAACTTGATGATGCATTATGGTCTTACAAAACTGCATACAAAAATCCTATGGGTATGTCTCCGTATAAAATGGTTTATGGTAAAGCATGTCACTTACCTCTTGAACTAGAACATAAGGCATATTGGGTTATCAAAGAGATCAACTATGATTTCAAACTTGCCGGTGAGAAGAGGTTATTTGACATTAGCTCACTTCATGAATGGAGAACCCAAGCCTATGAAAATGCCAAGCTGTTTAAAGAAAAAGTTAAAAGATGGCAAGATAAAAGGTTACAAAAGCGTGAGTTTAATGTAGGTGATTATGTATTGCTATACAACTCTCGTTTAAGATTTTTTGCAGGAAAACATCTCTCTAAATGGGAAGGCCCATACGTCATCGAGGAGGTCTATCGTTCCGGTGCCATAAAAATCAACAACTTCGAAGGCACAAATACGAAGGTGGTGAACGGTCAAAGAATCAAGGGAAAACTTTGTTTTTGCCACTCTAGTTTTTGCCAACTTTGCTTATGCCACTCTAGAATTTGACATCTCGCTTTTGCCACTCTTAGCTTTTGATAATACATCAATTTTTCCATTCTGTGGCAAAAACGATAATTTTATATTTCACTTTTGCCACTCTTAGCTTTTGACATGTATCACAATTGCCACTCTAATTTTTTTGCTTTTGCCATGGAATGGCAAAGGTGATATATTGTCAAAAGCTAAGTGTGGCAAAAGTGAAATGTCAAATTCTAGAGTGGCATAAGCAAAGTTGGCAAAAACTAGAGTGGCAAAAACAAAAATTCCCGAAGAATCAAACATTATATCTTAGGTAATCCCATAAATGTTGAAACTAATATTATTGAAACTATAACCCCGGAGGAATACATAAGCGACACTTTCCGGAACGTTCCAGACTCCGAAAAGGAATAGGTACATGGTACGGTAAGTAAACCGACTCCAACACAGTTTTAATGGCAATTATTCTCCATTTTGGAATATTTAAGAAAATAGGAAAGTAAGAAGCACACCGAAAAGGACAAGAGGCTTCAACGAGGCTGGAGGGCGTGCCCTACCCCCTGGGTGCGCCCCCTTCCTCGTGGGCACCTCGTGTGCTCTCAGACTCCGTTTTCTTGCACGATACTTCCTTTGGTCGGTAAAAATTCACTATATAATCTCCCGAGGTTTTGACCATCGTATCACGCAAAAATCTCCTGTTCTTGTTTCGAGCTGTTTTCTGCCAGGGTTGTCAAGGCCAAGCATCATGTCATCTCCCTCCTCCTCCAACAATGAGGGTAAGGATGCTAGGCTAATGAAGATAGAGCTGAAGAGAGAAGAACCCGGAGAGATCAACAAGGATGATGGGATCAAGAAGGCCATGGGGGATCAAGTTCCGGTAGTAGCAGAAGAAGACATCCTTCCACCTCACCACAATCTCTTTACCCCAACAGAGATTGAGGCTTTCAAGATGATTGAGTTAGCTTGTATTCGAAACAAGTATCTCATAAGTAAAAATATTTTGTTGAAGAAGCATATCATCGCACTCAAGGGCATTATCCGCAAATTGGAGGATCTCTTATGCTCGATGTGCGACTACCCATCATCACCAACACCTTCTTCACCAACAAAGAAGAACTGAGCATCGGGTATGGGCACTCCCCTTGGCAACTGCCAAGCTTGGGGGAGTGCCCCGGTATCGTATCGTATCACCATCACTTTTATCTTTACCGTTTTTCTTAGTTCAATGCTTTTGATAATATATTGATCTAGTAGAATAAAGTTTTAGTATGATCTAGTTGTGAGTTTTTCTTTATGATCTTCTCATGTAATCGACTCCGTAAGCTATATATAATAAAGATTGGTGTTGAGTGAAGGGCTTGATTATTTTGCTATGATCTTGAGTGAATAGAATAAAAGATAATAAATAAAAAGATATAAAGAGATCATATGGATCTTATGGAGAGTAATGACTTCACATATAAAGAGTATGATGAATAAAAGTTGTTGAGAGTTGACAAACCTAGTTTTGGTCATCATTGCAATTAATAAGAAGTAATAAAGAAAGAGAGGTTTTCACATATAAATATACTATCTTGGACATCTTTTATGATTTTGAGCACTCATTAAAATATGACATGCTAAACAGTTGACGTTGGACAAGGAAGACAACATAATGGGTTATGTTTTCTTACATCTGAGATAAATTATATTGTCATGGATCATCCAACATGCTGAGCTTGCCTTTCCCTCTCATTCTAGCCAATTTCTTTGCACCAAGTAGAGATACTACTTGTGCTTCCAAATATCCCTAAACCCAGTTTTGCCATGAGAGTCCACCATATCTACCTATGGATTGAGTAAGATCCTTCAAGTAAGTTGTCATTGGCGCAAGCAATAAAAATTGCTCTCTAAATATGTATGACTTATTAGTGTGGAGAAAATAAGCTTTATACGATCTTGTGATATGGAAGAAATAAAAGCGACGGACTGCATAATAAAGGTCCATATCACAAGTGGCAATGTAAAGTGACGTTCTTTTGCATTAAGATTTCGTGCATCCAACTATAAAAGTGCATGACAACCTCTCCTTCCCTCTACGAAGGGCCTATCTTTTATTCTTGTCTTATACTTCAGGCTTAGAATCATGGTGATATTCACCTTTCCTTTTTAAATTTTATCCTTTGTCAAGCACAATGTGTTGGAAAGATCCTGATATATATAGCCAATTGGATGTGATTTTTCATGAACTATTATTGTTGACATTACCCTTGAGGTGAAACGTTGGGAGGCAAAACTATAAGCCCCTATCTTTCTCTGTGTCCGATTAAAACACCATACCCATAAATATTGCGTGAGTATTAGCAATTGTGAAAGACTAAATGATAGTTGAGTATGTGGACTTTCTAAAAAGCTCTTATATTGACTCTTTCCTATGTTATGATAAATTGCGATTGCCTCAATGAC
The DNA here is from genome assembly GCF_003073215.2 of Triticum urartu. Lineage (NCBI taxonomy): Eukaryota > Viridiplantae > Streptophyta > Magnoliopsida > Poales > Poaceae > Triticum > Triticum urartu. Next base: position 329,396,313 of record NC_053023.1, on the reverse strand, counting down.
TGAGATTAGAGTTTGTTGGTTCTCCATGAAGTTTATGATTCATACTTGAAATTGTGATTGAATTGTTACATTAGCATACGAGATCATATGACAATATATATATATATATATACATATGTATATGTTACTGTTCTAAGAATGATCATGATGCCCTCATGTCCGTATGTTATTTCTATCGACACCTCTATCTATAAACATGTGGACATATTTTTCGATTTGGCTTCTGCTTGAGGACAAGCGAGGTCTAAGCTTGGGGGAGTTGATACGTCCATTTTGCATCATGCTTTTATATCTATATTTATTGCATTATGGGCTGTTATTACACATTATGTCACAATACTTATGCCTATTCTCTCTTATTTTACAAGGTTTACATGAAGAGGGGGAATGCCGGCAGCTGGAATTCCGGGCTAGAAAAGGAGCAAATATTAGAGACCTATTCTGCACATCTCCAAAAGTCCTAAAACTCCACAGGAGCACTTTTCAGAATATATAAAAAATATTGGGCGCAAGAAGTAACAGAGGGGGCCACCCACCAGCCACGAGGGTGGTGGGCGCGCCCTACACCCCTGGGTGCGCGACTACCTTGTGGGCCCCCTGGTGGCCCTCCGATGCCCATCTTTGTCTATATGGAGTCTTTCGTCCGAGAAAAAATCATAAGAAAGCTTTCGGGAAGAAACTCCGCCGCCACGAGGCGGAACCTTGGCAGAACCAATCTAGGGCTCCGGCAGATCTGTTCTGCCAGGGAAACTTCCCTCCGGGAGGGGAAATCATCACCATCGCCATCACCAACACCAAAGATCCTCTCATCGGGAGGGGGTCAATCTCCATCAGCATCTTCGCCAGCACCATCTCATCTCAAACCCTAGTTCATATCTTCTATCCAATCTTTGTATCCAAACCTTAGATTGGTACCTGTGGGTTGCTAGTAGTGTTGATTACTCCTTGTAGTTGATGCTAGTTGGTTTACTTGGTGGACGATCATATGTTCAGATCCATTTTGCATATTAATACCCCTCTGATTATGAGCATGAATATGCTTTGTGAGTAGTTACATTTTTTCCTAAGGACATGGGAGAAGTCTTGCTATAAGTAGTCATGTGAATTTGGTATTCGTTCGATATTTTGATAATATGTATGTTTTCATCCCTCTAGTGGTGTCATGTGAACGTCGAGTACATGACACTTCACCATTGTTTGGGCCTAGAGGGAGGCATTGGGAAGTAATAAGTAGATGATGGGTTGCTAGAGTGATAGAAGCTTAAACCCTAGTTTATGCGTTGCTTCGTAAGGGGCTGATTTGGATCCATATGTTTCATGCTATGGTTAGGTTTACCTTCATACTTCTATTGTAGTTTCAGATGCTTGCAATGGGGGTTAATCATAAGTGGGATGCTTATCCAAGTAAGGACAGTACCCAAGCACCGGTCCACCCACATATCAAATTATCAAAGTACCGAACGCGAATCATATGAACGTGATGAAAACTAGCTTGACGATAATTCCCATGTGTCCTCGGGAGCACTTTCCTTCATAAAAGAGTTTGTCCAAGCTTGTCCTTTGCTACAAAAAGGATTGGTCCATCTTGCTGCACCTTATTTACATTTATTACTTGCTATTCGTTACAAATTATCTTATCACAAAACTATATGTTACCGATAATTTCAGTGCTTGCAGAGAATACCTTGCTGAAAACCGCTTATCATTTCCTTCTGCTCCTCGTTGGGTTCGACACTCTTACTTATCGAAAGGACTATGATGGATCCCCTACACTCGTGGGTCTGAAGCCAGTTGCCGGCCGGGTTCTCCGACCAAACGACGAACTCTGGCAGCACCTCTTCCGAGTGGAAGCGTGGTCGGGGAGGTTGCGCGACCACGCCATGTCTCCCTTCATCAACATGACTGCCACGACCGGAGCGACCCTTGCCACACGAAGCAGCACTGTTGCGGCTGCGAGGGGCCGCGGCAGGGGTTGCGGTGTGCTTGCGAGGACGGCGCATCCATGCTTGGGCACCGGGGAGCCGGGCCCCTCACGAGGGGCCTTCCCCTTCTCCGCGGAGGAGAACCTCTTCGACGGCGCCATTGGTGTCGCAACTGGCGATGGAGCAAAGGGAGAGAAGCGAGCGGAATGGGAAGAGATGGGCGACGGGGGCTCTACCCCCTCCCCATTTATAGCAGAAGAAGGCCAACCAGCGCCCCCCACGATCACAGGTAATGATGGTTTTTCCTAGCATGTAGCAGGGACTCGTCAAATCAGGCAGTTGCCGAGGCAACATGGGGAAGAGGAGACGCCCACGTCCAATCAACCGCCATGCGTCGACCAAGGCCGCCGGCTATTGGGGCCCGCGGCGCTCCGCACTTGCCATTTGGCTTCGCCTCGAAGCCAAGCCCGAGCGCGCCTTGGTCCCGAGGGCTACTTTTGGTGTTCTAGGAACGGGGGTCCCCAGACTTGCCTGCCTGCGGCCCACGGCTCTACAAGCAGGCCCGTACGGCCCATCTTCACCAACAAGCATTCAAGACCCTCCCGAGGGGCCAAGCCTCGTGAGGCGGATGACACAAGACCTCCTTGGGAGTGGCCTCACTAGGCTGGCTCGCGGGGGCGGAGAGATCAAGGCAAGGCAAACCTTGCAAGGTTCCAATGATGTGAGCCATGACGATCGAGATCAGGCCGGCACCAGGTCGGCGCCAGCGCACAGTGTCCTTGTTTCCTCTTTGCTGCTAAGGAGGCAAGCGCAGGCGAAGAGTACCGAGGCGTCAAGCAAAGGTTTCCATATCGGTGCAATGAGACAAGACCAGTAGGACGGCAAGATGGAGGTCACCATTGAGCCCAAAGCGGCGTCACCACCAGAGCCTTTGGCAGGCGAAGACTGCTTTTATCAAGATAACTTGTACTAGATGTCCCCTTTCAAATTGGCCGTTGTTGGGTCCCTTGCTGCAAAATATTTGGGAGAGGACCATGGCCTCTATAAATAGGATTAGCCACCACAGTAGGAGGCGAGGAGAGCCTCTGCCATCTCAACTTGGACTAGATCCAACCCATCCTCACACCCACCAGGCACAAGAACACCTCGCCTCAGGAGGCTGTTCTTCCCCTTGTACTGTTCATCCTCAGCCCGGGAGGCAATCCACCACACCACACTGGAGTAGGGTATTACACCGCAACGGTGGCCCGAACCAGTATAAATCTTATGTCTCTTGTGTTGCGAGTTCATCGAGCTAAGTTTAGAGATCATGGCGAGGTTGAGGGCGTGATTTGGTAGGGGGAGATCTTCGCGCGCACCCCAGTGTTCGAACCTTGAGGGTTTTGTGGGAACTCGAGATCCGATAGCATCACTCATAAGCTGTGTTTCACATATATTCCACCATAGAAATAGCCACTGTTAGCGTTATGCTGAAGTCCGTGTGCAACAATCGCTCCAAGGTTACAACTCCTTTCACAGATGAAAGCGGTGCGTATGAGGATCAAGTCTGGAGCACAAAGTGTACTACAGTCTTGCTTGCCTACTATAAATTTTCTGTTAAATAATGCAAAGTACTGAATTGCGGGAAAATGAATGCTCTTTATTATACCTTGTGTCACCCCATCGTCCCACCGTAACAAAGACTAGTCAAGGATGATTGGAACTCAGCCCTTGGCAGTTCGTCAAGTGAACCCCAGAATGGGAGTTTGCAGTGGTAAGCAAAATTTTCTAGTGAGATGGTAAATGGATTATCATAAAGCATAAACGACACCCTAGACTCACAGGGATGGAATTTAAATCCTTCAACAAATGATTCAGTAAGAATGTGGCATTGTTCGCACTTATCTGAAATGTAGGGACCGAGACCGGCATTGTGAACATATTGCTCAAATTCTTGCTTAATGCCCACACTCATCATATACTCATCGCAAGGCCATAAGCATGTTTTGGTGGCGGCATCTCGTGTGGAATTTTCACTTGGTTCAACATATGACCGACGAGCAGAGCTGTCACTAGAAGATGCCCCCGAGAACTCCTTCCAAAAAGGTTCATCATGTTCACGTACAATTTTCTATAAAATTTGGAGTGACAAAAATTTATCAACAAAACTTAATAAGATTGATAGCAACTAATCATAGGGATACATAGAGGCCATAGCAAGCATTCAAACTACTTAGAACTCTAAGAATTCAACATGCAAGCTCATCTATAGCAGCACCAAGAGTAGCTAATTATTCAAAATATAAACCACTAAAACAAAAACTAATTGCACAAACAGTGGAGTCACATACAAAGCAACAATCCCCTGAAACAGTTTCAGAAACGAACCTTCGAGCAAAGAGATCGAAATTCGCGGGCTTTGAGAGCAAGAACATGAGAGAGAGAGAGAGACAGAGCTAAGGGGAATTTTTTCTGGAGGTAAGTGACGATGTGGTGTAAAGAGATAAGTGAGGGGTCCCACATCGGGACCACAACCCACCAGGGCGCGCCTGGGGGTCCTGGCGCGCCCAGGTGGGTTGTCCCACCTGGTGCACCTCCCTCTGATGTTATTTGCACCAAAAATTCAGAAATATTCAGAAAAAAATCATATTAAATTTCCAGGGCATTCTGAGAACTTTCATTTTTGGGTCATTTTTTATTGCACGGGAAAATCAGAAGACAGAGAAAACATGGCATTTTATTTTATTAAACTAATAAAAACAGGAAACAAAAGTTAGGGACAGAAGGTAGTGCTTACTAAATTCATCAACTTCATACCTCTCAAAAATGATCTATTAATAAGTTTGATGAAGTCTTATTAACAACCACTTTCGATTAGCATGAAACCGAAGAACTTTCGTAAATCACTAAGTTACCTCAATGGGGATATGAATGTCCCCAACAATAAGCATTTCATATTTCTTTTTGACAGTAGGTAGAGGTATTTAGGAACTTCCAATAGTGATTGTCGGAGATTTTTCAATAACATTAATACCATTCACTTGGAATTGTTTCTTTTATGAAAAGTGCACCGTATGCTCATTACCATTGATATTAAAAGTGACCTTGCTTTTATTGTAATCAATATCAACCCTGCAGTATTAAAGAAGGGTCTACCAAGGATAATCGACATGTTGTCGTCCTCGGGCATCTCAAGTATAACAAAGTCAGTCAAAATAGTAACATTAGCAACAACAATGGGCACATCCTCACAAATACCGATAGGTATGGCAGTTGATTTATTAGCCATTTGCAAAGATATTTAGGTAGGTGTGAGTTTATTCAAATCAAGTCTTTTATATAAATAGAAGGGCATAACACTAACACGAGCTCCTAAATCACACAAAGCAGTTTTCACATAATTCTTTTTGATGGAGCAAGGTATAGTTGGTATTCCCGGATCTCCATGTTTTCAGGTACTCCATCTATAAAAGTATAATTAGCAAGCATAGTGGAGATTTCAGCTTCCGATATTTTTCTTTTATTGGCGATGATGTGTTTCATATACTTTGCATAAGGAGGCATTTTCAAGATATCAGTCAAGCGAGTACGCAAAAAGACTGGCCTCAACATTTCAGCAAAGCGTTCAAATTCTTCATCATCATTCTTTTTAGTTGACTTAGGTGGAAAGGGCATAGGTTTTTGAACCCATGGTTCTCTTTCTTTACCGTGTTTTCTAGCAACAAAGTCTCTTTTGTCATAGCTTTTATTGTTAGGTTGTGGGTTATCAAGATCAACAGGTGGTTCTATCTCAACATCATTGTCTGCTTCTTTATTATTTTTAGGTTGAGAGTCTTCATGAACCTCATCATTATCTTTTTCATTATCACTAGGTGAATGTTCATTACCAGACTGAGTTTCAGCATCAGAGTTAGAAACTTCATTATCATTGTCAGGAGCTTTTTCTATTTCAGGTTCACTAGAAGCATGCAAAGTCCTACCATTTTTCTTCTTCTTTTTCTTTTAGAAGGACTAGGTGTAGTGATGTTGTTCCTTTGTGAATCCTTTTCTATTCTTTTTGGGTGTCCCTCTGGATAAAGTGGTTCCTGAGTCATTTTACCTCCTCTAGTTGCAACTCTAACAGCAAAGTCATGTATATTATTATTCATTTCATCAAGAAGTTCTCTTTGAGATTTAGCAACTTGTTCTTATTGGGTTTGTACCATAGAAGCATGCTTTCCAGCACCTCTAACATCATTTGAGATTCTAAATAACAAGTCACACAAGCGAGCAATCATATCAGAATTGTATTTCAATTGTTTCATAACATTTGCATTGAAGTGATCTTGTTTTCTAATATAGTTTTTAAAATCATAAAGGCATTAGCTAGGATGCATATTGTGAGGATTGTCATTATCACTGAATTTCATAAGAGAATTTACCTCTACCACCTTAGGCAATGGTGGTGTATTAAGCCCATGTATTTCTTTGATAGGATGTAATTTTTAACATCCTCAGCTTTAATACATTTTTCCTTCATAGATTTCTTTACCTCTTGCATATCTTCAAGACTGAGATATAATATACCCCTCTTCTTCAGAGTGGGTTTAGGCGGTGGTTTAGAAAAAGTTCAATCATCATAATTTTTCAATATGTTATTAAATAATTCCTCAGCTTGTCCAATAGTTCATTCCCTAAAAACACAACCATAACAACTGTCTAGGAAATCCCTAGAAGCATCGGTTAGTCCATTATAGAAGATATCAAGTATTTCATTTTTCTTAAGCAAAGCATTAAGTAATTCGCAAAGCCTCCCCCAAGCTTGTGGGAGACTCTCTTCTTTAATTTGAACAAAGTTAAATATTTCTTGCAAGTTAGCTTGTTTCTTATGAGCAGGGAAATGTTTTTCAGAGAAGTAACAAATCATATCCTGGGGACTATGCACACAACCAGGAGCAAGAGTATTGTACCAAGCTTTAGCATCAATCTTTAATGAGAACGTAAATAATCTGAGAATAAAATAATAGCGAGTTTTCCCATCATGAGTAAAAAGGGTGGCTATGTCATTCAACTTAGTAAGATGTGCCACAACCATTTCAGTTTCATAACCATGGAAAGGATCAGATTCAACCAAAGTAATTAACTCTGGGTCGACAGAGAATTCATAATCCTTATCATCAATAAATATAGGTGAAGTAGCAAACTTAGGATCACATTTAATTATAGCATTCAGAGATTATTCTTTATACTTGCGTAATAATGTCTCTAGATCATCTCTATCCCTACAAGGAAGAATATCTCTAGTTGTCTCCTCATTCATAACATAACCTTCTGGTACCTTAGGCAATTCATATCTAGGAAGGCTAGTTCTAGCAGGTGTTTCAGGAGATTCAGTATCAAGCTCATCATCAGATTCAACAAGTTCATGTTGTATTACTCTACAATTTGTTTATCAAGAAATTCTTCAAGTGACACATCATCATTATCAAGAAAGGTACTAGCATCATCATAAGCATTATCCATAGCAGAAGTAGCATCATCAATAACTTGCGACATATCAGAATTGATATCATGTGGTGGTGTTGCAAGTTTACATACAATAGAAGGTGAATCTAAAGCAGAACTGGATGGCAGTTCCTTACCTCCCCTCGTCTTTGAGGGAAAAACCTTAGTCTTAGCATCCTTCAGATTCTTCATAGTGATAATATGATAATAATCCCAAGTGACTCAACAAATATAGCTATGGTCCCTGGCAACGGCGCCAGAAAAAGGTCTTGATAACCCACAAGTATAGGGGATCACAACAATTTTTGAGGCCAGAGTATTCAACCCAAATTTATAGATTCGACCCAAGGGGAGCCAAAGAATATTTGAAGGTATTAGCAGTCGAGTTGTCAATTCAACCACACATGGAGATTAATTATCTGCAGCAATGTGATCAGTAGCAAAGTAATATGATAGTTTTGATAGTAGTAGCAGTAGCAATAGTAATGGTAACAGTAAAAGCAGTAGTTTTGTAACAAGTGCAACAGTAAAGATAGCAGTAGTAACTTAGCAAGAACAATATAAGATAAATTTGAAGGCTTTGGATCGGTGACTTGTTGGATGATATTCATCATGAGACAGTTATAACCTAGGGCGATACGGCACTAGCTCTAGTTTGTCAATATAATGTAGGCATGTATTTCGTAAATAGTCATACATGCTTATGGAAAGAACTTGCATGACATCTTTTGTCCTACCCTCCTGTGGCAGTGGGGTCCTATTGGAAACTAAGGGATATTAAGGCCTCCTTTTAATAGAGAACCAGAACAAAGCATTAACACACGGTGAATACATGAACTCCACAAACTATGGTCATCACCGGGAGTGGTCCTGACTATTGTCACTCCGGGGTTGCCGGATCATAACTTGTAGTAGGTGACTATAACTTGCAAGGTCGGATCTAGAACATGGATATAATGGTGATAACATAAATGGTTCAGATCTGAAATCATGGCACCCGGGCCTAAAGTAACAAGCATTAAGCATAGCAAAGTCATAGCAACATCAATCTTAGAACATAGTGGATACTAGGGATCAAGCCGTAACAAAACTAACTCGATTACATGATGAATCTCATCCAACTCTTCACTGACTAGCAGGCCTACGAAGGAATTACTCACTCCCCGTGGGGAGCATCATGTAATTAGCGATGGAGAAGGGTTGGTGATGACGAAGAACGTAGACCCCCCTCTCCGGAGTCCCAAAAGGACTCCAGATCTAGCCTATCGATGAAGAATAGGAGGTGACGGTGGTTCTGTCTCATGGGTCGCGATAATTCTTTCTCCGTGATTTTTTTCTAGAAAAATACGATTTTATAGTGTCAGTTTCAGGGTCTGCAGGGCCACCAGGTGGGGACAACCCACCTGGGCGCGCCAGGAGAGGGGGCACACCCTGGTGGGTTGTGCCCACCCGGGTGCCCCTCTCCGGTTGGTCTTAGCTCCAGAAATTCTTGTTTATTGTATAAAAATTCCTCGCAAAGTTTCGTTCCATTCTGAGAACTTTTATTTCTGCACAAAAACAACACCATGGTAGTTATGCTGAAAACAGCGTCAGTCCGGGGTTACTTTCATTCTAATCATGCAAATTAGAGTCCAAAACAAGAGGAAAAGCATTAGGAAAAGTAGATCCATTGGAGACGTATCAGCGCCACGTGGTGCTCAGGAGCCAAAGGGGCCTAACTTGCCAAGCGCGCGATGGGACAGCACGACGGGCTATGGCCCACCACTGCGCGCCCTCGGCCCACGCGTGCGGATTTATTGCGGCGTCGACGAGTCGGTTGCCATCCTTGAGGCATTTATTGCGCGTGAATGTGCACACTTATTGTGGGGAAGTAGGAAGGGCGAGCGCAAATGATCACACTTCACCACGTTTGAGCCGTGGCTTATAAGTTGGGAGGACAGGCAGCGGAAATCATTCTCGCTCGCGCTCCCCTGCCTCCTCGTCCTCCTTCTGCTTCTTGCAACTGCCGCACGCTGCCATGCCTGCTGCTTCGAGCAGAGCTTCGCCGCCCATCTTCTCTTCTCTTTCTTGCTCCACCTCGTCTCGCTGATAGCGCTCCCGTCGGGCATGTGGATGGGCTCTTCCATCACCGCGGAGGATATTGCGTACCTCCGCTCCACCAGGCACTTGATGAGGGAAACAAAGGTTGTCGTGTGCCTGCCGGAGGGTGAGCGGGAGCCGCGACCGGAGGGGACGGAGCACGTGGTCTTCTACCCGCACTTCAAGTGCGGGTTTGGCCTCCCCGCAAGCCACTTCTTCCACACCTTCCTGTAGTTCTTCGGGCTCCTGCCCCAACATCTTGGCGCAGGCGCCATCTTGCAGCTCTCCGGATTCGTCACCCTGTGTGAGGAGTACCTGGGGGTCGAACCCACGATTGATCTCTGGGTGCGCCTCTTCACCTTGAAGCAGTAGGGCCTAATGGCCAGGGAGATGTCTGAGGGACACTACTAGAAAAAGGGCTATAGATGGGATTGACACTAATGGCGCACCAGACAAGCGGTGCGCCATTAGTATATACTAATGGCGCACCACCTTCTGATACGCCATTAGAGCTGAAACTACGAATGGCGCACCTGGCCCAGGGTGCGCCATTAGTATCAATTTTTTTTGAACTAGTGCGCCTGTCCAAACATACTAATGGCGCATCCAGACACAGTGCGCCATTACTAGTTGTAACTAGTAATGGCGCACCTGTCGGAAAGTGCGCCACTAATGTTGTTTTTTTATTATATTTTTTATTCCTTTTTTTGCAAAACTACTAATGGCGCACTGTTCGACCGTGCGCCATTACTAGTTTAAACTAGTAATGGCGCACTGTGGAACAGTGCGCCATTAGTATGTTTTTTTTGCAAAACCACTAATGGCGCACCACCAGAAGGTGCGCCATTAGTAACCTGGATTACTAATGGCGCATTTAGAGTTGGTGCGTCATTAGTAAGTGGGCAGCAACAAGATATTTTGGACAGCCTCTCCTACCCACACTCACTTTTCCCCACTTCATTCTCTCCACCTCCTCCTTGTCTCGGGTGCCTCCTCTTTTTCACCTCATTTCCACCATAGATTCATTCAATTTAAGTGGTTAAATTACCTTGTTTTGATAGGTAAGTAAGGGGGGAAGCTATATTTATGTTGTTCTCCCTACAACAATGTGCACATGCACTTTTTATGGCCTAGCTAGATCTATGTATGTTCGTGGTGTTGCATATGTTTGTGGTGTTGCATATGTGTTTGTGTTTGGAGGTGTACCGGTATTTGAAATGCGATAGTTGCCAATATTTTGCCGGAATGTTGATTCATTTCCGTTTCAGCGAGAATTTTGGCATTAAGCATTCTTTTTGGTCCTATTTTTAGGGAAAGTCATGCCAAATTTTTTCTTGGTTCTAAAATATCGTTTTGCTCTACCCCGCAGGCGACCATGGTCCGCACGATGACCGAAGGCATCGTGAATAGGTTTTTGAGGTCCGCGAAGGCCGAGATGCTTCAAAAGAACGAGATGGAGATAAGATGTCCGTGTCGAAGATGCAAGCTGAAGAGCCTTATTGCGGACCCGGAATCCGGGCAGGTGCGGGACCACCTGCTCTTGCGTGGTTTCATGGATGGCTATTGGTGGCAAGGTGATGAAGATGACTACGAAGTCGTCAATGGGGGCCGGGCAAGAAATGAGGAAGGGCAGCAAGACAACGACCGCGGCTCGGGTGGGCGAGAAGACGAAGAATCCCCAGGAGATGATCACGATGGTGATGCTGTACACAGTCATCATGTAGAAGATGCAGGACATGATGATGAGGAAGATGCCGGAGCAGATGACGGGCATGATCATGAAGATGATGATGCCGGCGGAGCAGACGACGCTGGACCATCGATGGGCTGGGTGCAGGACCCTCATATTCAAGAGCTGCTTCTCAAGCAGACGGATAACGCAAGAGCTGCCGCCCGAGAGAAAGCCAAGATGGATCAACTTGAGTTAGACGCGGTTACTCCATTGTATGAAGGATGCAGGCCCGAGGATACCCGCCTAAAAGTAACGCTCATGGCTCTGGAGATGAAGGTAAAACACAAAATGACCGACGCATGCTTCGACGAGAACATGTCATTCTGGCACGAACGTCTTCCCAAGGGGAACAAGTGCCCGACCAGTTTGGAGGAGGCGAAGAAAATCGTGTGTCCTCTGGATTTACCGCACGTGAAATACCATGTGTGCATGAACAATTGCATCATTTATCGGGACGAGCACGCGGAGTCTACCATATGTCCGGTGTGCGGCGTCACTCGATACAAGGAGAGGAAGAAAGCTCCTCGAAAAGTGGTGTGGTACTTTCCGATCACTCCTCGTCTGCAGCGGTATTTCGCGGACCCTAAGGTAGCAAAGCTCCTGCGTTGGCACGCGGATAGGGAGGAGAAGAAGCAAGAAGATGACGCAAATGATCCGGAGATAGATAAAAAAGACAAGATGCTGAGTCACCCTAAGGATGCGAGCCATTGGCAAGCGTTGAACTTCGAAGACCCAGAATTTGGGAACGATCCAAGGAACATCGTGCTGGGCGCGAGCACCGATGGAGTCAATCCGTTTGGCAGCCACAGAAGCACACATAGCACCTGGCCTGTGTTTGTGTGGATGTACAACCTTCCCCCCTGGTTGTGCATGAAGAGGAAGTACATTCACATGCGTATGCTAATTGAAGGACCGAAAAAACCAGGGAACGACATCAATCTGTATCTGGGGCTGCTGAAAGAGGAGCTTAACACGCTGTGGAAAACACCAGCCAATACGTGGGACGCCGCAGAGAAAGAATATTTCCCTATGAGAGCCGCGCTGCTCACGACAGTGCACGACTATCTCGGTTACGGATATGTCGCGGGGCAGGTGGTCCACGGATTTTCTGGATGCGTCAGGTGCATGGATGACACAACGTATCGCCAGCTAGATAGAGATCCCGGGTCTTCGAAAACCGTGTTCATGGGACATCGAAGGTGGCTTCGCGACGATGACCCGTGGAGAAAACGCAAGGATCTGTTCGATGGTGAAACCGAACCCCGAGGACGCCCACGTACGAGGAGCAGCGAGGAAATAGACGAGCTGTTGAAAAATTGGAAAGACTGCCCACTGCCGGGAAAGAAGCAAAAGGCGCCAGAGCCGGGAAAGAAGCGAAAGGCGCCAGAGCCGCTGCTGAAGGTATGGAAAACAAGGTCTGTTTTCTGGGACTTGCCATACTGGAAGATCCACCGTGTGCCTCACAGCCTTGATGTCATGCATATCACGAAGAACGTGTGCGAGAGTCTGCTTGGTACCCTGCTCAACATGCCGGAGAGGACCAAAGATGGGCCGAAAGCAAGGGCATTCTTGAAATCAATGGGCATCAGGCAGGAGCTTCACGCTATATATGATGATGATGATGATGATGAGGCGAAGCAGGACACGGAAAGTCGTCGCAAAGGCAAAAAGGCCAAGAAGACCGGAAATGACTACCCTCCCGCATGCTTCACTCTAAGTCAGGAGGAGATCGAGCAGTTTTTCACCTGCCTCGTAGGAGTAAAACTTCCTTACGGTTACGCGGGGAAGATAAGCAGATACCTAGACCCAGCGAAGCTGAAGTTCAGCAGGATGAAGTCTCACGACTGTCACGTGCTGATGACGCAGATACTTCCAGTTGCAATCCGTGGGATCATGGACGCGCACGTCCGTGAAACCCTATTTGGCCTATGCAACTTTTTCGACGTCATCTCTCGGAAGTCTGTTGGCGTGAGGCAACTCAGAAGGCTACAGGAAGAGATCGTGGTGATACTATGCGAGCTTGAGATGTACTTCCCACCCGCATTCTTCGACGTTATGGTGCATCTGCTGGTCCATATCGTGGACGATATCATCCAACTTGGGCCGACGTTCCTGCACAGCATGATGCCGTTCGAAAGGATGAATGGTGTCATCAAAGGATACGTTCGCAACATGTCACATCCAGAGGGAAGCATAGCCAGGGGCTTTCTGACCGAAGAGTGCATCTCCTACTGCACGAATTATTTAGGCATGGAGAACCCCGTTGGTCTGCCCGTCAACAGGCACCTCGGTAGGCTCGCTGGATGGGGTCACCGTGAGGGTCGCCGCGAAATGCATGTCGACTTCGAGGGTCGACTCGCCGACTTTGAAAGAGCAAACCTAGTCGCGCTACAACACATAGACGTGGTCGATCCTTGGGTGGTAGAGCACAAAACCTTTATTAAGAAGACGTACAATGACCGAGGCCAACAGAGGACGGACGGAGATATACTCAAAGAGCACAACTCATGTTTCACGCGTTGGTTCAAGCAGAAGCTTCTGTCGTACCCTTTACATGAGGATTCTTCTGCGGAATAACAACTCATATTCGCCTTGTCACAGGGCGCCGAGCACAACCTGATGACCTATGAGGCGTACGATATCAACGGCTACACATTCTACACCGAGGCCAAGGACATGAAGAGCGATGGTTATCAGAACTCCGGGGTAACGATGGAATCCTACACCGGTAACGACAAGGACAAATACTACGAAAGGATCGAGGAGATCTGGGAGCTGAGCTACGCTGGAGAGAAGGTCCCGATGTTCCGTGTCAGATGGGCCAAGAGCGTCCTAAAAGAAGACCGGTATTTCACCAGCATGGTTATACCCGAAGCCAAATCCAAGACCGCGGGCGCAAACGTCACCGCGAAAAATGAGCCATGGGTACTGGCTTCCCAAGTGGACCAATGCTTCTTCATTACCGACCCGTGAAAGCCCAGTCGTGTTGTCGTGAGGAGAGGCAAAAGGAAGATCATCGGAATGGATGGAGTAGCCAATGAGCAAGACTTCGACAAGTACGGCGACCCGAGGATCGAACATGACGACGATGATGAAGTAGCAGCATACACCACAAGAAGAAGCAGGACCACCCTACCTAAAGGACGTCCGTTCCACAGAAGAACTCCATTTGTGAAAAAGAAGGGCAAGAAGATTGTGAACAGATAGCTAGCTAAGATCGATTGTATTTAAATCGTAGCCTTCATTTCTCGATTGTATTTCATGGGCACTTTTTGAACTATCATGAATATTTGTAAATTTCATGGACACTCGATCTCGATCCCCCTCCATCTCGATCGCTATCCCACCTCGCCAGATCCGGTCCCCCTCGCCGCCGAGCACCCCCCGGTCCACCGGCCGCCGCCGCCGACCCCCCGCACCCCTCCCCTACTCAACCGCCGCCGCCGACCCCCGCACCCCGCGCACCCTCCCTCGCTCCACCGACATTACTGTTTGATGATATTTTTTAAAAAATTATTACTGTCTTATAAAAAATATTACTGTTATGATTTAAACAAGTTTGAACATATTTAAACACAAATAAGTATCAAACAACATTTTAAATGCATAAAAAAAATTTGTGGAGCCTGGGAATCGAACCGAGGACCTCCTGGTGTGAGAACTGGCTACTGACCAGTCGAGCTAGTAGAGGGAACTTGGTGTGGATCAGGTCAGGTGGAAGATAACCTGTCGGCTCGAGCAGAAATCCAAAAAAAAATACTAATGGCGCACCAGGGTGAGGTGCGCCATTAGTATGGATGTACTTATGGCGCACCGAGGGGTGGTGCGCCATTAGTATTGTGCCGCCCCCATCCATATTTCCACCCCGGCCCAAACCTATCCCCTCTCTCTCCCTCGCCCTTGCCCTCGATCCCCTTCCCCTCTCCTCTCCCGACGCCGCTGCCCCGCCGCCTCGACGCTGCCCCGCCGCCTCGACCCCGCCGCGACGTCTCCAACCACCGCCGCCTGAGGCCCCGACGTCGGCGCCGCTCTCCCCGTCGCCCCACCTCGTTGGACGCCATCGCCCCGCCGCCCTCGTCGCCGACGGCCCGGACGCCGCCCCGTCCACACCACCGTCGCCGGAGCACCACCACCACCCGGACCTCGTCGCCTCCTCCCCTGCGTCGTTGTCGTCCCCGACATCCTCCCCGCGCCCCATTGCCCTATCCCTACGGCCCCCGTGAGCTCCCCCTCCTCCTCTCCCCCTCTCCCCCTCGCGCGCACATGAATGTATTGTATGGATGTGCTGTGCTGTGCTGTGCATGCATGCAAGGCAGAACTGAATGGATCTTTTGTGGTCTTGTTCATACAGCAAATGCGAATTATCTAGGGATAGCATTACCATACAGTAATGAGTTTCTTGATGGCTGTTATTTCCAAAAAAAGAGATCCATGGGAACTAGCACCCTGGACATATTTTTATAGAAGAAGCCCACCCGAGTGAGGCGTCAGAAATTCATTCCGGACGGGATTCGGACTCTGGACGCAGGGTGCACCACTGTGAACCTTGGCACTAGGCTACTGCCTAGTTGTCAATTCGCTGTTATTTCTCATAGTGATGATTTGGATCATGTCAATGTGTTCTGCTTTGTTTAAATTGGGCTGAAGATTCAGATAGATTTACTATGTCTAGTAGGGTTAATTATACGTGTGAGTTCTTCAGATATATTATATAGATGAGTTGACGATGCACCTTTTCACAAGCTGTGGAGAGTTGCCACATGTCAGTCATGCTTCTACTGAATGCTACTAAAGAAGTAAACAACCTATAAATAGAAATTAAGAATGTACAGTTTGACCTGTTAGTTTCTCAAGTAATAACGGTTTAGAGTTTCATTGCCATGGGGTGCATGCCTATTTTGAATGGTACTGTAGTTGTATAGCAGAATTGGTTGCACACAGCTTCTAGAATCTACATTAGTTTATATCATGATATGAACAGTAGTAATCAACGTATCCTAAAGGCGCCTATCTACCACATGGCTAGTGGCACATGTTCATATCTGGAAAGAGAACTAGAGTGGAAAACAGCACCACACATGCAAGGTAAAATTAGTAACATGAGCATACTGGACAGTCACACAATGCCATACATGGGAATTGAACTCATATCCTTAGGAAATGGTGTGAAACAGAATATTGCCATTTTAGTCATATCCTTAGGAAATGGTGTAGGTTGTTTCCTAAGTTATGCCTATCGACACAATAGTTGTTCTAATGGCGTAGTGGGTGATTTGGGGATCTTTGCAAACTTGCCTCTGAACTGATTTTATTTGTTCATCATGCTTTTGTACTATTGGAGCTTCAGTTGGGTGGCTGCTGTGATATGGGGTTTTAGTTTTCTTGGAGTTGGGGATTGATATTTGGATATACAGATAGGATTGCAAATGCTGTCAGTAGGACTGACTACTGATAGGCACTGTGATATGTGATTATTTTCCAGCTTCTTACCTAGGTGCTTCTGTATTGTGATTATTTTGTTTCGAGGGACTATAAAAATGCTTCCATTTATCAAAAGAATTCCGGTTCTGTTTTGAAAGTTGGCGACACAGAAGATGCATCAGCGTCTTGCTGCCATGCTTAGTTTGATGTTGTGATGGAGGCCTTTTTTGCCTTGTCCACCCGAGAGGCCCTTGAGTTTGCTGGAATGTCGATTAACTTCCGTTCCGGCAAATTCGGGTACTCCATATGTCCTATTTTCAGCAAAGGTCATGCTGAAATTTTCCGTGAATTTTAGCTTGACTTTGCTAAAAATAGGACATATGGGGTACTTGTGACTAATGCATGGGCCGGGGTATCTTAGTAGTTAATTAAGTAGGATCAAGTGCCCCGGCGTACTTGTGACTAATGCATGGCTTTTAGGGTGCCTCGGTGTCGATAAAAACCGAAATGATGAAAGCTTAGGCTTTTAGGGTGCCTCGGCGTCGAAAAACCCTCAATGATAAAAGCTTAGCTTTTAGGATGCCTCGGTGTCGACAAACCCTAAATGATGAGACCATGATCTTGTTCCTTGACAATAACCAACTTTTTGACCAAACTTTGTTCCTATTTAGAGAGAAACATGGCCAACAACGATGAGGCCGGGGGTTCGGGCGTCAAGGCATTCTGGGAGCTGTCCCAGTTGATGGAGGAACAACCTCACTTGTATGAGGACGCCGCCTTCCCCACCGATCCTGAGACCACTGATGGTACCGCCGAGGATGACCCTACTGATGCCACCGCTGATGGTGCCGCCGAGGATGCCACCACCGATGATGGCGGCGCACGCACAGATGGCAGCCAACCGAAGAGGCAACAGAAGGACCGGCGCCCGACCGTGCTCCGCACCCTCAAGGAGGAAGTTACTGAAGTGGACTCCGACGGGAATCCAACAGCGCCCGAATGAATAGTTAAGGGGTACTCTCTTCAGCTCGGGTGCATTCTCCGGAGCACCGTCTCGATCAACACCGAGAACCTGAGGCATCCTGACCGAGGGAATTGCGCAACCTCCTCTTCACGAAGCTGCACGAACGATACAAGTTCCCCGCTGAATTTGGAAACACAAGCCTCAAAGGGAATAAAGTGAACAATGCTGCCCTCACGAAGATGAGCAAGGCCCTGTCTACTTGGAAAAGCAATGTGAAGAGAATGATCGAGAAAGGTGAGAGTTATGAGAAGATCAAGGAGAAAAATCATTCGATCACCGAAGATGACTACAACGACTTCAAGATCAACTGCTCGAGCACCACAAAATCCGAATCAAGTAAGTGGGGGAAAGAAATGCGGGAGCTGAACTTAGGGGAACACACACTCGGTCCCGGCGGTTACAGAGTGGCGGAGCCTATATGGGACAAGGAGGAGGCGGACCGTGCCGAGCAAGGCCTACCGCCCCTCTTCGATAAATACGGTGACAAGCAGACCAGGAACTTTGTCAGGGCCTGGTACAAGAAGGACCCGAAAACAAAGGAGCTTACCACGGATCCGAAGACCAGGGCGCTTGAGCTTGTTCTGGTAAGGAATACACCCCCGTGTAATTAGCTCCATATGGTTGCATTCTAATTAATGAAGCCAAATTTCTAAATGGTTCACATTCCTTCCACAGGCGACTGAAAGCAGTAGCGCGGGGTCGACTAAGAGCAACCCTTGGGACACCACTCTAAATAGGGCGTTGAATGTAATGAAGAACAAGGATAAGCTCAGTAAGCCGACGTCAGCTGGTCGTGTGGCCGGCAAAGGCTTGTCGACAAAATGGTCGTCATGCTATAACACTGGTGGGCGAAAGGAGAAAAAGACCAGCTCGGAAAGCCAGGCGCGCGAGGTTCAAGAACTCAGGGCACAGGTGGCGCGGATTCCGGAGATTGTCCAAGAGCAAGTGGAAAAACAACTCAGAAGGACGATCACCGCCATTGTGCCTACCTTGATCCAGGGGATTAGTGCATGGATTGCGGGCGGCCAACAGGGGCCGCCCCCGATTCCTAGCTTCATGGCCAGCAACTCGCAGAACGCGATGGCGGGGCCATTGGTGTCTCCGACGCCGGCACGGGAGCTTAATGCACCCGGGTGTACGCCGGCCGGCACCTCTGCAGCAAGTGGCCCCTCTGTCAACTGCACGCCCGCCGTTGGCGGTGCCTCGACATTAGCCGAGCTCGACGCCATCATCACGGTAACTAATTAAGCCTCTCTCGGCCGAGGACTTCATCTCCTTGCCTTTGACTGGGCATCCCTGACGCCCTACATGTTTTCGCAGGGCGCCGCCGATGTTCCGTGCACTCTCCTGCACTTCGTGAACAACGAGTTGGTCGATGTCGCCAAGGGCAAAATCATTCAACCGGGCAACCCCTTGTTCCACGGTACCCAGATGCCACCCAACTTGTTTAGGGTTCAACTGGTTCGGGTGCTGCCAGGCTGCGACGAGTTGTTACCTCCGATTCGACCCGTCGGGGCCGACGATGATGACGTGATGACCCTCAGCGCCTGCCTGAGCTGGCCCCTGCTTTGGCCGAAGAGCCAGATTCGTTTGGGGGCGGGGGGCACCACCCCAAAGACAACACCGCCAGTCGTGCCGGCACCAAGTCGGCCCCATGGCAAGACCGCCGCAACGGTGCCGGACATCCCTATGCCACTGGATCCAAACATGCATATGGCACAGGATCAGAACGACGACGACGACGATACATTTGCCAACGTCGATCAGTACTTTTCCGATCATGGGTACGGTGGTGACTTCATGGGGCCTCCTTCTCAAGAACCCAACCCAACAAAAGACGTGCGCGATCTAGCTGGTACCACGGAGAAGCCAAGTTGCAACAGGCGTCGTCTGCCGTTCAGCTCTCAGGACACGCCTCCAGCTGCCGACTTCACCGAGCCTCAGATAGGCGAGGTGCGAAATATTATCAGCCCCAACACACTCAAGAAGGCGGTCTGTGAGCAGAACTCGGTCCCATTACAGGAGAAGAAGAAGGCACGCAAAAGAAAGACTAACAAGGGTGCGGGCCAGCTGGCACCGAGTACGATCCGTGCTCAGGACGGGCCACCTTCACCTGAGGATATCTCGAGGAGGGTGCATGTGGCGGGTAGGCCGATGCTACTGAGAAATATGCTCGATGCTGCAACCGGTGCTATGCGGAGTCTACATGACAGTGTTCTTTCTTTGGAGAAGCAGCGTCTCGGAGAGAAGGATGTGGCATACCCGGTTTTCGCGGCCAAGGTGCCAGAGGGCAAGGGCTTTGTGGATAACTCCATCGGGGGTACGATCGTCCTGCGGTTTGATGACATCCATGCTATGTTGAACCTTCATCCGCTGCACTACACCTTCGTTCGGCTATTTTCGCTGAGTATGGAGATGCGGATCATTCGCGACAAGACCCCGGACATCGTGATAGTCGACCCCTTCTACATGCGTGCCAAGATCTTGGGCAGCGCTGGGGACCGGCAAGTTGCGACTTCTTACCTCGAAGGCGTCATTCTGGCAAACCAAGATAAGGATAACTTCCTCGTGCCTTACTTTCCCGAGTAAGTCCTCCCCTCAACCACCCCATAACATATGAATTCTTAGATTTCGATCGTTTTTCTTTTAACATTCCGTGTTTTCTGCAGTGACACACATTGCACGCTCATCCTCCTAAGCCCCAAATATTCCATGGCCACGTATTTCGACCCGGACCGTCAGTCGAACGTAGACTACACAAATGTCAAGAAGGTTCTTGATGATGTTCTCCCCGGCTACGTCAAATCTGGAGGCACCTTCACCAGGCCTATTCATAAGTACGGCAAGCACGTGTTCTCCCACAATACGACGTTCTGCTGCGTCAAGCAGCCGCCTGGCGATCAGAAGGGTGCCTACTACGCCATCCATCACATGCGGGCGATCGTACGGGACCATCATCAACTTCTGCTACCGAGTAAACTCAAAGATTGGGCCGCGAGCGTGTCGGCAATCCAGGACACGGACATCAGACAAGAATTCTTTCGCATCCAGTCGGAGTTTGCGGAAATCATCCATCAAGATGTCCTTCGTACCTCGGGGCAGTTCTACCTCAGAAATCAACCGTCCAACAGTGACATCGACACAATGCTACAAATGCAGGCTGACAACGACCGTTATTTCATGACTCCCACGATAGACGGCAGCTTCATCCACGCTCCGGTCCCTTGAGTCGAGTCGAAAGCAGTGATGCTGTGTCTAGTTCTGAAACATCGATTGGCTCATGTTGTAATTAAACTTTAATGAACTTGTAGTATGTCTCTTTGGTTTTGAGAGTCGTTCAACTTAGATGTAATCGATGCTATTAATGTCTTGCTTTTCTCTTCCGATCGTTCTGTTGCATACTTATATATTGCTTATGTATTGTCTGTGAATTGGTACTAACGTTTCGTTTGGCTACTGCATAGTGATGCCGTCATATGTCGTGTACAAGGGTAAGGTTCCCGGAGTCTACGACGACTGGGAGGAGTGTCGGAGACAGGTTCACCGATTCAGCGGTAACAGTTACAAAGGGTACACCACTAGGGCCGAGGCCGAATCTAGATACGCCCACTATCTAGCAGGAGAGGGGAGGGAGCGCTGGAGGAACCGGATGAAGACGAGTTTCATCGTGATGATGCTCATCGTGATGACCGCAGCTCTCTTCTATGTGATGGTAGTTTAGATGATCGATATCGACTTGTAATGTGAAGACAAACTCGCTACTCGCGGTCTCGAGACTTGTAATATAATGTTCTATCTTTGTTCGGTGTTTTCAATTCGGAGACTAATATGATGAATTATATTCGGAGACTAATATGATGAATTGTATTCAGAGACTAATCTTCTATTGTATTCGATGAATCTGTTGTTGATGTGTGCTGTCTATATTTTGTCCAATTATACATTTTGTAACCTGTGCAAAAAACAGAAAATTAAAAAAAATAAAAAAACCTAATATTCATACTAATGGCGCATCACATCATAGTGCGCCATTAGTATGCCAAAGGATACTAATGGCGCATCATTAAACAGTGCGCCATTAGTATGCCGAAGTTACTAATGGCGCATCTTGTTGTTGTGCGCCATTAGTATGCCAAAGCACCTGGGTATACATGGCCCCCTGGGAGACATACTAATGGCGCACTGTTGTATATACTAATGGCGCATCTGAGGTGCGCCATTAGTATACCAGATACTAATGGCGCACCTGTGGTGCGCCATTAGTAAAATATACTAATGGCGTGGCACTAATGGCGCACCACTAATGCGCCATTAATGGCCAAATAAGGTGCGCCATTAGTAGGCCTTTTCCTAGTAGTGGGAGTCCCAGATTAAGGGGTCCTCGGGCGTCCGACATGTTGGACATGGGCCGGACTGATGGGTTGTGAAGATACAAGACAGAAGACTCTCTCCCGTGTCCGAATGGGACTCTCCTTGGCGTGGATGGCAAGCCTGGCGTTCAGATATGAAGATTCCTTTCTCTGTAACTGACTTTGTACAACCTTAGTACCCTCCAGTGTCTATATAAACTGGAGGGTTTAGTCCGTAGAGGCAATCATAATCATACAGGCCAGACTTCTAGGGTTTTAGCCAATACCATCTCATGGTAGATCAACTCTTTTAATCCTCATACTCATCAATATCAATCAAGCAGGACGTAGGGTATTACCTCCATCACGAGGGCCCGAACCTGGGTAAAACATCGTGTCCCCTGCTTCCTGTTACCACCGACCTCAGACGAATAGTTCGGGACCCCCTACCCAAGATCCACCGGTTTTGACACCGACATTGGTGCTTTCACTGAGAGTTCCACTGTGTCGCCGTCAGAAGGTTTGATGGCTCCATCCACCATCTGCAATGATGCTGCCATAGGGGAGGCTTTTCTTCCCGGCCAGGTCTTCGTATTTGGCGGCTTCGCACTGCGGGCCAACTCGCTTGGCCATCTAGAGCAGATCAACATCTACGCCCCAGGTCACCAGATTAGTTTTGGAAACATGGATTATGTTGCTGATATCCGAGGAGACTTGATCTTCCAAGGATTCGTGCCCTCAATCTCCGCTCTGTCCTTAGATCCAGAGCGTATCACCAGGTCCGAAGACGGGCTCCCTGAGCTCGCCAGACTATCTGCGGCCACTAAGCCCATTGTGGGAGAGCTGGGGGAAGTTGTGTCGCTGGCAGCCATCATGGAGCCAGAACCTTCTCCGGAGATGGGCTCCGAATCCTCGTAGTCAGCATCGCGTGAGTTTGGCCAAGGAGTCTCCCTCTCGCCGCACTCCATGGGCTCTCTACTCTCGGGCCAAACCTCGACTTTAAGCGAGGCCATGGACCTAATGTGATCCCTTGTCATTATAGAGGAGCGACGTCCGAACCATGCCCAGCCCGGACTAGGGGCTGAGAGCAGGGAATTTTACGTCCCACCCACCACCCACTTTATGGCCACTGTCGAGAACTTAACAGACATGCTCGACTACGACTCCGAAAACATTGACGGTATGGACGACGATGCCGGAGAAGAGGAGGCCCAAAACCCGCCGTTTACCGGATGCAGGACGCCACCTCCCCGTATGATGTATACATGGTGGATACGCCCAAAGAGGCTAACGGCAATGACAAAGAAGACCCAGTCGAGGATAAACCTCCTGAGATACAACCAAAGTGCCGACGGCGCCGCTCTAAATCACGCCGCAACAAAGACAGCAATACTGACACGAGAGACAACAATATTCCGGATGATGCCGAAACCAAGAAAACCCCGTCGAGAAAAACTTTGAACAAAACGATCGGGAGGATGGGCAAGTTAGCCCCTATGAGCAGGCTGCAAATGAAGAATCAAAGGATAGTAATTACCTTCCACCCTCCGAGGATGAGGTGAGCCTCGGCGATGAAGACTTTATCATGCCTGAGGAACCTCTCGAGCAAGAGCACTTTAAGCAACAGCTAATAGCCACTGCAAGGAGCCTAAAAAAGAAACAACAGAAGCTTCAAGCTGATCAAGATCTACTCAACGACAGATGGACTAATGTCCTGGCAGCCGAGGAATACAACCTTGTGCGCCCAACCAAAAGTTACCTGAAGCGCAAACTACTACCTCAATTCGACAACGAGGCACGCAAGCCCGTACCAGCAGCGCGTAATACGGCTGACCGACCACCACGTGGCGAACACCAGCCCACCCCACTTCACCATAAGGGTAAAGATAAAACAACTCGGGAATATACATATAACCTGCGGCAGGACTTGAAGAATAAAGCAGGTCCGGCCAGATCGATCTACGGATTGCGGGGGCCTGCCCCGGTGCGCGACGACGGCTATCAAGCAAAACATGACAAGCACAATCACGTCCATGCCGAAAACCGCAGAGGTACTCCATCCGAACTACGTCGCGATCTGGCCTGATATAGAGGCGCCACACACCCCCTCTACTTCACTGATGAAGTAATGGAACATGAATTCCCATAAGGGTTTAAACCCGTGAACATCGAATCATATGATGGGACAACAGACCCCGCGGTATGGATCGAAGATTTTCTTCTCCACATTCATATGGTCCGCGGTGATGATGTTCATGCCATCAAAAACCTCCCACTAAAACTCAAGGGGCCATCTCGGCATTGGTTGAATAGCCTGCCCAAAAATTCCATTGGCAGCTGGGAAGACTTGGAAGGCGCCTTCCGCGATAACTTCCAAGGTACATATGTCTGGCCTCCAGATGCTGATGACCTAAGTCAAATTATCCAGCAGCCCGGGGAGTCAGCCATGAAGCTCTGGACGAGGTTCTTAATTAAAAAGAACAAAATTGTCGATTGTCCGGACGCTGAAGCCCTTGCGGCCTTTAAACATAGCGTCCGAGACAAATGGGTCGCCCGCCACCTCGGACAAGAAAAACCAAAATCCATGGCAGCCCTTACCGCTCTGATGACCCGCTTTTGCACGGGAGAGGACATCTGGCTCGCTCGTAGAAGCAACAACACCAGTGATCCAGGCACTTTCGGAGTTTGAGACGCCAACGGCAAGCCACGACGCAATAAACACAAGCATCAAAATAATAATGAAGGAACGCAAGACAAGGCGGTCAATGCCAGATTCACCGGCTCCAAACCCGGTCAACGGAAAAAGCCATTCAAGGCAAACAGAGACGGACCATCCAATCTAGACAAGATACTGGATCGACCCTGCCAAATTCATGGCACTCCCCCTAAACCAGCCAATCATACCAACAGAAGCTTTTGGGTCTTCAAACAAGCTGGCAAGCTTAATATCAAACACAAGTGGAAGGGGCCGCCCAGTGACAGCGACTATGAAGAGACTCGCCAACCGAACACCGGGGGTCAGAAGCAATTTCCCCCCGAAGTAAAAACAGTAAACATGGTACACGTGATGCACATCCCTACGGGGAAGCACAAGAGCACTACGGGACGCCTACGCCATAGAGCCGGTCGCCTCAAAATCTAGCCAATGGGCGGCCTGCCCGATCACTTTTGATCACAAAGACCACCCAGCCAGAATCCGTCATGAAGGTTCGGCAGCTCTGGTCCTCGACCCAATTATCGACGGGTTCCATCTCACGAAAGTCCTTATGGACGACGGTAGTAGCCTTAATCTACTCTACCAGGACACTGTCCACAAAATGGGCATTGATCCTTCAAGAATCAATCCCACCACAACTTCCTTCAAGGGAGCAGTACCCAGCATAGAAGCTCACTACACGGGTTCAATTACATTGGAAGTCATTTTCAGCCTTGACCTTAGATATTGTCTCATTCCACAGTAGCTACCATGCACTGCTCGGGGTGTATCGTTTTGCTTGTTTTAACGCGGTCCCACACTATGCTTATCTAAAGCTTAAGATGCCGGTCCACGCGGTGTCATCACGATAAACGGAAACAGGGAACACTCCCTCCGTACATAGGAGCATACTACAGCTATTGCAGTTGAAGTACAAAGCGGCCCCATCAAGCCGCGTATCTCATCGGCCATCAAGCCGCTGGTCTCTATTAAATACGACCGATCAATCTCAGAGCTGGATTAGCAGTTCAGCCTTTGTCGTTCGCCTCATATAGCTGTGTAGTTTGTGCCGCACATACATAATTATGCAGTTAAAATACCCTGTTCATTGGCGGAGGAAGAATACGGACATGCCTACAATGCGCTCCACACTCCCATAGCCCCTTTCCCCTTTTTTCTAACTATCATCTATCTTTTACCACAGGCGACTCAAAGCCTGGTCATCTTATGGACTCTTTCTAAGTTCGGCTTCGTACAGATAACCAAAGGCTATTCCAGCCAAGGACTTCTTTCGCAGAGGCAAGGCAACGCAGACGTGCGACAGGAGGTCCAAATAATTTTTTGTAGACCGCACTCTTTATTTGAAACCTGTAAAGTGCCTTTTTCCTCAGCCTTCGACCCCCGACATGTTAAATAGTCTGGGTAGTGGCATTATAATCTGAAAGATTGCGTTTGACGTGTCAATCAGATTCCAGTGAACATAGTCCATATTCAGTATTTGCTTTTCCTAAGAACTGAATTTTGCTTCTTCGGTTGTTTCATGCACGCACCTCGGCACAAATTGCTAGGGGCTCGATACGGCAACATATGAGTTGCCGACAAGTCCGAACAGCTTTATAGCATACTTCGGCTTCACCAGTTTGGCCTTATATGCATCAGCTCCGAATCATGTCTTTGGGCAATAGTTGGGTTGCCCGGCTCCTGTGCTTACTACCTTACGTTCCGCCCTATCGTCTAAGGTAGTAAAGGGAGAACTACTGCGATTGTGTTTCCGGTTCATCTGGTCAAGCACCTCAGTAGAGAAAGCCGAAAACTGACTGTCATGATGCGGCGAGAGCTAGCCAACCACTCGATGACTTATGAGAATCTTTCGCAATTCCTTCTGTATTACAGGAAGGACCATTCTTCTGGTCACCTATGTAACGCACCGTATTTGGATGACCGCGTACATACCAGGGGCTATATCATAGACCCACCGTCAAACTCCTATGGCTAAGTGAAAGTGTTAAAGCCCTATAGTCTTATTGCCTAGTTCGCTGCATTGGCACCTCCTTCATGGACCAAGACATTGGGTCAAGAGTGATCAAGTTCTTTTATGAACACCGCCGTATTATATGCAAGGGGGCTGAAGCAGACTACTGGAAAACTTTTAGATTATACAATAAAACGGCCGCACAGGCATTGCAGCAGAGAGTCCACCCGGTGGCCTTCATCTTTGCCCAATACGTCTTGACGCGGGCAAGGGCCATCTGTGCACCTTCAATGCACGTTGACCGCTTAACGGCGTCGATACGTGGCACCGCATCAACAAGTCGTTGTACCAAAGCGAAATAACTATTCGCAACAGGATCAGTCGGCCAAAGCCGAACCACGACGTCCTTCATGGAAGATCCGGATATTTTGTGGAGCTCGGCCCACTGGGCCATCTGTTCGTTCAGCAACAGCGGACGTTTTGGCATGCTGAATTGTGACCAGAAAAGCTTCTCCATCGCACGTCCTTCTCGCGCTTGGTAAAACCGCGCCGCATCGGAGACACTCTTCGGCAAGTCCAAGAATGCGTCTGGAGAACTCCACATTTGATTAAGCGGGGCATACTTCGGATCACCGAATCTAGTCTGTAATAAGAAGGGCTTACCGGCCACTATCTCCCCAGCTTGCCGGATCTCCTCTCGAGCCGCTATAGACTCGGTCCGTGGTTCCCTCGCCTCTTGTAAGGCCTTGCCGAGATCGGTCGTTTTGACTTTGTTATCCTTTTCGAGAAATTTACATCGGACAGTAGCATCCTTTAGCTCGCACGCCATGGTAGATATTCTCTCCTTGCACTGGCGCCGAGCAGCCTGTTCGTCTTTTGACTCAGCAGCTGCCTTCTTGGCAACCGCATTACTCATCATGGTTTGTTCCTTGGCCTGTATGAGCTCAGCCCGCAGGGTCTCAACCGTGGCAGCACCATCCGTATTAATTCATATCTCAGTATATAATTCTCAGCTTTATGCTCATATTCTTCTACATACATATACTGACTGCCTCAAAACATACCTTGCGCCTCGTCGAGCCGCCTGTTAATAAGCCTGATGTCGTCATCCGCCACATTAAGTTTTCGCTTCAGATCTGCAACCTCTGTAGCACGGGCAGTCGCCACAGATGAAACAGCCTGTGCTCCAATTAGTTAGATTATTTCCTGGGCATATCTTTTTTGATCCTCTAATCACCTCCTTTTGGACGCCAACCAGAGTCACTATCTATACACAGGTGCATTTTTGCATGTAGAGTGCAATTGAAAATATTACATTGCATACCTCGAAGCCTCTTAGCAAGCCCGTGAAGGCTTCATTCAATCCGCTTCTCGCAGACAGAATGCTCTCAACTACCGTACCCATCAAGGTACGATGTTCCTCTGAGATGGACGCATGTCGCAACATGTCCATCAATGTATCCGGCGCCTCCTGATTACTGGAAGCGGCGGTGGGACTACGGACTACCTTCAAAGGGATGTGTTTACTTGACCCTAGAGTCGTCCCCGGCTGTAAATCGGATAGTTCAGGGCCTTTATTGTTGGTCCCCGAAGGGGCTGCATGCCCCGGACCCTGGACTACCAAAGTATCACCTTCGAGCATGGTCTTCATCGTCCCTCGCACCACTTGTTGATCAGGAGAAATCCTCTGGGACGACACCTCAAAGTCGTCCGCCCCATTGGGCGAGAGGGTCTATGGAGGCGTCTCGCTTTCCACCATCTCTAGAAGAAGATCCTCCGAGGAGGAGGACTATTGAGGAAGACTGTGTGCCGGACTGCAAACATATATTTTAGATGTTACCCTTGTAAGCGGAAAGGAACGAGATATGTTTAGGACACCCTTGTTCACTTACAATTTGGCTAAAGGCTTGTCCTTACAGAGGAATTGCGTGTCAATGTCGTCTTCTGAACCCGAACCGCCTGGCAAGGAAATCTTCCCTCACTTAGGAGCCTCTACCTCCAAATCTTCGGAGGCGGTCCTCTTCTTCCCATGCGGGGAAGGGATGTCAGCCTCCCCTTCTCTTTTGTCTTCGAAAGAGGGAGTCCCAATCTCCTCGGACATAGCGTCTGGTGTACCTTTAGAATGGAGGCCACCTTTGGCCATCTTGCTCTCCTCCTTGTCCTCCTTTGCCAGCAGTTGATATGGCGCCGTAGCCAGCATCCTTGTTAATACAAGATCGGCTGGGTCTTCGGGAAGAGGGGCCGAACACCTAATTTGTTTCGCCTTCTTTACCGAGCCCTGTTCAAAGATGGTTTTATCAGTACTACGGGATATTTAACTAACCTGTGTTCGGGAGTCGAGTCCTTACCGAGGTATCTAGATGGTTGTAGTCGAAGCCGATGTCTTCGGTGGTATCCGGCCACTGCTTTCGTGTCCCGAAGAATAACTTCCACATTCCTTTGTGCGCTGTGCCGAAGAAGTGCTGAAGGGTCCGTGGTGCTTCCGAATTGAACTCCCACATGCGGAGGGGATGTCGCTTGCACGACAGGACCGGACGGACTAGCATTACCTAGATTACATTGATGAGGCCGGTGTCCTTTTCGAGGAGGCTCCGGATGCAGCTTTGTAGTGTCTGCACTTCGTCAATTGATCCCCAGTCTAGGCCCTTATTAATCCATGACACGACCTATAATGGAGGGCCAGATTGGAACGCATGTGTAGCTTCCCACTCGGTACCATGGGGTTCGGTGATGTAAAACCACTCCCTCTGCCATAAGTTGGAAGCTTTTGTGAAAGAGCCTTTGGGCCAAAAAGCATTGGTGAGCTTGTTCACCGTAGCACCACCACACTCTATTTGCTTCCCCTCAATTAGCTTCAGCTTCACATTAAAGGTCTTGAGCCATAAACCGAAGTGAGGGGTAATACGGAGAAAGGCCTCGCACATGACAATAAACGCCGAGATGTGAAGAAAGGAGTCTGGAGCTAGATCGTGAAAATCTAGCCCGTAATAGAACATGAGTCCGCGTACGAAGGGAAGGAGAGCGAACCCTAGCTCCCGGAGCAAGTGAGAGATGAATACGACCCTCTCGCCAGGTATGGGAGTAAGAATAACCTGTCCTTTAGCAGGTAGCCTGTGGGGGATTTCCGCGGTCAGGTATCTTGTTGCCCGGAGCTTCGCGATATCCTCCTCTGTGATAGAGGAGGCCACCCACCGGGCTTGAAGGCTTGGTCGGGACATGACTGGTGGAGGCTCGGAGCAATTAAGTTGAAACCTGGGTGCTGGGACTCGAGGTTGGAAAGGTTGAAGAAGAGGTAGGCGTAGAGGAGAAGGAAGGGCCTATGCCCCTTTATAAAGGCGATGAATATCAAACGCCTCCTCATAGGCCTTAAAGCCTGCCTATTCCCAAGGGATCATGCCAACGGAATGGTTGGGTTATCCACGCGTGTATTGATGAGAATCGCGTAATAAGGGGACACGATCTCTGCTTTGACAAGACGTGCCAATAAAACCGCATCTTAAAACATGGAGCCGAAGGCTAAAAATGGTTCAACATAGTCACCGGGCAGGGACGTGATGCCACGTTACGAAAATTGTCAGCAAATTGGACTTGTAAAATACTATACTCTCTGCGGCTGTGTGTGGTACTTGTTTTGCAGAGCCAGACACGTTTTCTGTGTTCAGAGGGTGTTTTGAAGTGACCGAAGGAGGAACCCACCTTGCAATGCCGAAGACAATCTGCACGCCGGACACCTTGTCATTGAAGCCTGGTTCAGGGGCTACTGAGGGAGTCCGGGATTATGGGGTCCTCGGGCATCCGACCTATTGGACATGGGCCGGACTGATGGGCTATGAAGATACAAGACAGAAGACTCTCTCTCGTGTCCGGATGGGACTCTCCTTGGCGTGGATGGAAAGCCTGGCGTTTGGATATGAAGAATCCTTTCTCTGTAACCAACTTTGTACAACCTTAGTACCCTCCGGTGTCTATATAAACCGGAGTGTTTAGTCCGTAGAGACAACCATAATCATACAGGCTAGACTTCTAGGGTTTCAGCCAATACGATCTCATGGTAGATCAACTCTTGTAATCCTCATACTCATCAATATGAATCAAGCAGGACGTAGGGTATTACCTTCATCATGATGGTCCGAACCTGGGTAAAACACCGTGTCCCCTGCCTCCTGTTACCATTGACCTCAGACGCACAGTTCGGGACCCCCTACCGAGATCCGCTGGTTTTGACACCGACAATGTCCTCTTGTGGGGCCGCTGTCATCTCCAAAAGGACGGGCGGGGTCTGCCCCAAAATGCTGCTAGACGATTCTGCCAAGAACTGGCAGAAATCCTTCTTCTACGTCCACAACCTCGGCGCGGACCATATCAACTGCTCACCCTACGTTGACGTGACACCGCAGGGGAAGCAGAACTGGAAGTACTTCCCCAGGCACCCGTCGCAGGAGGTGCTCAACTTGTGCCAGCAGGTGATGTAGATGAAGGAGTGGGAGGGGCTCACTGGCACTGACCTTATCGCCGCCTTCATCAAGAGCCGGGTGAGGGAGTCCTGGACTAAGGGGTCCTCGGGCGTCCGGCCCATTATCCTTTGGGTCGGACTACTTGCCTGTGAAGACATGAAGGCCGAAGACTACACCGTGTCCGGATTGGACTCTACTTGGCGTGGAAGGCAAGCTTGGCGATCGAAGATTCCTTCTTATGTAACCGACTCCATGTAAACCCTAGATCCCCTCGGTGTCTATATAAACAGAAGGGGGTAGTCCGGAAAGGACAACACATATACTCATTACCCTAGGCTAGACTTCTAGGGTTCAGTCATTACGATCTCGTGGTAGATCAACTCTTGTAATACTCATATTCATCAAGATCAATCAAGCAGGAAGTAGGGTATTACCTCCATAGAGAGGGCCCGAACCCGGGTAAACATCATGTCCCCTGTCTCCTGTTACCATCGATCCTAAACGCATAGTTCGGGACCCCCTACCCGAGATCCGCCGGTTTTGACACCGACATTGGTGCTTTCATTGAGAGTTCCACTATGTCATCGACAAAATGTTTGATGGCGCTCCCAATCGTCAATAATGACGCTGTCCGAGGAGGAACCTTCCTCCCCGGACAGATCCTTGTATTCGGCGGCTTCGCACTGCACGCCAACTCGCTTGGCCATCTGGAGCAGATTGACAGCCACACCCCTGGCCATCAGGTCGGATTCGGAAGCTTGAACCACGCCACAGATATCCGTGGAGACTTGATCTTCAAGGGACTGGAGCCCATGGCGATCGCTCCCCCTCATCCCGATGAATGTGACTTAAATCTGTCATCGGATCACACCCAGGAGATGGTTCCTTCGGCTGCAACGACCTTAGAGCCAAAGCACACCGAGCCATCCGAAGCCTCAGACTCCGCAGCGTTGGAGCCGCACGTGGACTCGATGCCCTGTGATATTTGCTTTAACGGAACTTCGGACTCGTCTCCAGCTACAAGTTTCGGATTGTGTACACCTGCGGACACCGAGCCAGATCGGTTATCGATCCTCGAGTTCAGCGCCACTGACGTGGTCCAACACTCACCTTTGGGTGACGTGCTAAAATCTTTAAAGTATTTGTCCTAGGAAAAGGACTCACAGCCAAACTATATCCGGTTCGAGCTAGAGATGGATGATGAGGAATTTCGCTTCCCACCTACCACCCACTTCATAGCCACCGTCGATGACTTAACTGACGTGCTTGACTATGGCTCCAAAGACATCGATGGTATGGACGACGATGCCGACAAGGAGCAAGGCCAAGACCCGCCATTCACTGGACGCTGGACTGCCACCTCTTCATATGACGTGTACATGGTTGATACACCTAAAGGATCTGGCGACGACAAAGAAGAGCTAGATACGAACAAAACCTCCGAGACACAGTCCAAGCACCGACGGCCCAAACGCCGCCCTAAGCCCCGTCGCTCAAAGGACGGCAAGACTGGCACTGGAGAAAATAATACTCCGGGCGACGCTGAAAACAGTGAAGACCGCAGTAGGGCTACATCCGAATAGGAACACGACAGTAGGCAAGACAACACTAATGAACAGGCCATAGAAGATGACCCGGAGGATGATAGTTTCCATCCACCCTCCGAGGAGGATACAAGCCTCGGCAACAAAGACTTCATCGTGCCTGAGGATCCTCTTGAGCAGGAGCGCTTCAAGCTTCAGTTCATAGCCACTGCAAGGAGCCTGAAAAAGAAACAACAGCAGCTTCAAGCTGAACAAGACCTGCTCGTCGACAGATGGACTGACGTCCTGATAGCCGAGGAATATGGCCTCAACCGCCCAACCAAGAGCTACCCAAAACGCAGACTGCTACCTCAATTCGATGAGGAAGTGCCGGAGCATATATCTCCCTCGCGCAATGCGGATCGACCACCACGTGGTCGGGACAGGGTGGCGGAACGGCCACCCCGCGGTCGAGATAAAGCGGCAACTCAGGCCGAACAGCAGACCGCCCCACCACCCCGTCAAAATAGGGACGGAAGAGTCCGGAGTCATATGTACGACCTCCAACAGACCCTGGATAGTAGAGCAGGACACACAAGATCGATCTACGGATCACGAGGACGTGCCTCGAGGCACGACGATGGCTACGTATTCACACGTGACAAACCTAACCACGCTCGAGCCGAATGCTGCAGACGGACTCCTTGAGAGCTCCGCCATGATGCGGCCCGATATAGAGGTGCCGCACACCCACTCTGCTCAATAGATGAAGTACTGGATCATGAATTCCCCGAGGGGTTCAAGACCGTCAATATCAAATCATACGACGGCACAACCGATCCTGCAGTATGGATCGAGGATTTCATTCTCCAATCCACATGGCCCGAGGAGACGACCTCCACGCCATCAAATACCTCCCATTAAAACTCAAAGGACCAGCTCGCCACTGGTTAAATAGCCTGCCTGAGAACTCAATCGGCAGCTGGGAGAACTTGGAAGAGGCTTTCCTCGACAACTTCCAGGGAACTTCTGTCCGGCCACCAGATGCCGATGACCTAAGCCACATAGTTCAACAACCCGGAGAATCGACTAGAAAATTATGGACTAGGTTCCTAACCAAAAAGAACCAGATCGTCGATTGTCCGAACGCCGAGGCCCTAGCAGCCTTCAAACACAGCATTCGGGACGAATGGCTAGCACACCACATCGGGCAAGAAAAGCCGAAGTCAATGGCAGCCCTTACGGCACTCATGACCCGCTTTTGCGCAGGCGAGGATAGCTGGCTAGCTCATAGCAAAAACACAGCCAGCGAGGCAGGCCCTATAGAGGCCAAGAACAGCACCGGCAAGCTCCGGCGCAATAGACACATATGCAGAAGCAATGGCAACAACACCGAAGACACCATAGTCAACGCCGGATTCAGTGGCCCCAAGTCCGGCCAACGGAAGAAACCCTACAAAAGAAACAACGAATGACCTTCCAGCTTAGACCACATACTCGACCGCTCGTGCCAAATTCACGGCACCCTGGATAAACAAGCCAATCATACCAACAAGGATTGTTGGGTCTTCAAGCAGGCTGGCAAGTTAAATGCTGAAACAAAGAAAAGGGATCACAAAGCGAGGACGAGAATGAAGAGCCCTGACAGCTGAACACCGGGGAACAGAAGAACCCCCCCCAAGTCAAAACGGTGAACATGATATACGCCACACACATCCCCAGAAAGGAGCGCAAACGAGCACTCAGGGACGTCTATGTGGTAGAGCCAGTCGCCACAAAGTTCAATCCATGGTCATCATCTTCGATCACCTTCAATCGACGAGATTATCCGACTAGTATCCGCCATGGCGGTTTGGCCGCACTAGTCCTGGACCCAATCATCGAGGGATTCCACCTAACACGAGTCCTGATGGATGGTGGAAGCAGCCTCAACCTGCTGTATCAGGATACAGTACGGAAGATGGGCATTGATCCCTCGCGAATCAAACCAACAAAGACTACCTTTAAAGGAGTCATACCAGGTGTAGAGGCCCGCAGTACGGGCTCAATCACGCTGGAGGTGGTCTTCGGTTCTCCGGACAACTACCAAAGCGAAGAGTTAATCTTCGATATCGTCCCCTTCCGCAGCGGCTACCACACACTGCTCGGATGAACCGCATTTGCTAGATTTAACGCAGTGCCACACTATGCTTATCTCAAGCTCAAGATGCCCGGTCCACGCGGCATCATAACAGTCAATGGCAATATGGAACACTCCCTCCGAATAGAGGAGCGGGCCGCTGCCCTAGCAGCTGAAGCACAGAGCGGCCTTCTCAAGAAGCATCACAACCTAGCTGCCGAGCCCCTGGACACCATCAAGCGGGTCCGGACTACACTGCAACAGGACAATGTGGCTCGTCAAGAGCTCGACTAGCAATTCGGCCTCCGTCCTAGCCCCAATAAGGTAGTGGCATTCATACCACGCGCACACAATTACGCACTCAAAATTCCATGGACATCGACGGAGGCACGAGATAACCCGGGGTCTACAATCCGGCCAGACCGATCCCGAACACGTATACTTTTACTTCTTTTTCTTGTTTTGGGCACCCTTTTCCGCGGGCCTGATGTCAAGTCCTTTAGAAGGACTGAAATACAACAAAGGCAAGCAACACAGGTGTGTAGGGTAACCTTTATACGTTCCTCTTGACGGTATTCATACTTATCTCTCAGGACCCGCACGTTGCGCCCTATTGATGCCAGCATGTTAAATGGCCGGATACTTCTAGCACCATTGTTACAAGATACGCCTTGATGTATCCATCGAGTTATAATAAAATGGTTCGTGGCCCAGTTCCTGTGGTTTTCGCTTCTTACTTCGTTTTTATTTTTGATATGCTTATTTGTTGCATCGACACTCTTTTACGTTTAATATTCGCCAGGGGCTACCTGTCACCACACAATATGGCAACACAGTCTGAACACTTTTTATATATGTTCGGCACCCCGAATTTAGCATTATATGCATTGGCTCCGAATAATGTCTTTGGTCAATAGTTGGGTTGCCCGGATCCTGTGCTTGCTACCCTATGTTCCGCTCCATCGTCTAGGGCAGTAAAGGGAGAACTATTGCGATTGTGCCCTGGCTTTGACCAGACGAGCACCTCAGTAGAGAAAGCCGAAAACTGAGTGTCATGATGTGGCGAGAGCCGGTCATCTACTCGAGGGTTACAAATCGTTGGATATTTTTTACGCGTTATGCGAGAGATCGGAACTTCCCGATCATATGCTGACAGTACCCTGGACTAAACCAGGGGCTGCGCCCATGCTTTATTATAAAACTCCTATGGCTAAGTGAGGGCGTTAAAGCCATAAAGTTTGATTACCTTGTTCATTGCGCTAAACAACTCCTTCAAGGACCATGTAATTGGATCAAGATTGTTTAGATTCCATCCCGAACACCTCCGTACTATCTAGGTGAGGGCAGAAGACGACGACTGGCCAACCCTCATATTACAAACAACACGGCCGCACAGGAGGAAACAATTCAAAGCATAATAAAATTACTTTACAAAAACTGGCTTTGTTCCCATAATACAAGACAAAGGCAACATGAATACATCTATTCAAATACAATGTCCTGCGAACATTGCACCGCTACAAGTCGAGACCCTTCTACAACATCCTCGAAATATCGCTCGGGTGTGTTGTGCTCCTTGCCCTTCGGCGGCCTGCTGACGACTTCAACAATGTTCATCTTTTCCCACCACATCTTGCAGCGAGCGAATGCCATACAGGCACCTTCAATATAGACGGAGCGCTTGACAACGTCCAGCCGAGGACAGGCATCCACCATTTGCCTCACGAGTCCGAAGTAGCTACTAGGCATAGCTTTGGCTGGCCACAGCCGGATTATCACATCCTTAATGGCTAGTTCGGCCACCCTATGCAGCTCCACCAGCTGTTTCAGCTGATCGGTGAAGGACACGGGATGCTCTGGTGCCACATACTGCGACTAGAAGAGCCTCTCCGAAGAACCCCCTCCTTCGGCTCCATAGAACTTCATGGCGTCTGATACACTGTGTGGCAAATCCGCAAAAGCCCCTGGGGAACTCCGAACCCGGGTTAGTAAAAGGTATCGCTTCTCCGCATACTTGCTTTGCATCTTAAATGCCTTACCCGCTGTGATCTTCTTGGCCTCCTAGATCTCCCGGAGGGCAGCGTGGGCCTCATTCCATGCGGTCTCGGCGCTCTGGCGAGCCCAGGTGAGTTCGGTCCCTCGAACCTACGCATCATGCTCCAAGGCCTCACATTTTTCACCGCATCTTGGAGCTCCTGGTGGAGTTCTTTGACCCGGGCATTTAGCTTCTTACGGGCGGCTTGCTGCTGGGCAGCCTGCTCCTCGGCCTCGCCCAATGCCGTCCTTAGGGCCTCGACTTCGGTCACGGCTTCTGCACATATCACAATACCGCTATCAGTATACAACGTTTATCCCTTCCCGAACATATAGAAAGTCGTTCCTCACCTTGCTTCTCCTGGAGCCGAACCTTAACCTCGCTGAGCTCGTTCTTGGTCCGCTCCAGCCTCCGCTTCAGCTCGGAGACCTCGGCAGCATGCGAGGTCGTGGCCAACAGGGATGCCTGCTTATCAATACATATTCAGTCAGCCTCTTATAATTAAGGATTGATCCCCTATCCGGTCCTCCTTGCCAAACACCGGACAGCGTCTCAGGGGATACGGACTATACGGGGTTTTTCTCTTTTCTTACCTCAAAACCTGTTAATAGGCTACTGCAGGCTTCATTCAGTCCGCTCTTGGCGGACTGAACCTTCTCGACCACCGCACCCATAAGGATACGGTGCTCATCCACGATGGAGGCGCTTTGTAGCGCCCCCATCAGGTCATCTGGCGCTCCTGGATGGACAGGAGCAACCGGTGGAAGCGAAGCACCCCCCTCCTTCAAAGGGGACTGCTCGCCCGATCCGGAGCCATATGGGTCTCCAGAATCGTATTCGGCTGAGGGCCGAACTGGATACGGCCCTTTTCACCAGTCTCCATGGGGATTGACTCCCCCATGTGTCCGGAAATGAAGGTCCCGCCTTGTGGCGCCTCCCGGACAACGTCCTGGGCTCCTCCCTTCGGAGCGTTCCTCCGGGATAACACTTCGGTGTCATCCCTTGCCCCGGGGGAGTAAGAAGGCGGTGGCGACATGCTCGCGCATCTCCGACAGAGCCAACGAACCTCCAGATGAGGATCGCTGAACAAGGTCATGGGCCGGACTGCAATAGTGTGGATTAACCATGTTAGAATAATAAAAAGAAAGGTCTGGATATGTGCATAAATAAGCCATGTCACTTACGATGCGGCATGGGGCCCAGTATAGGGGTGACGTTTCGGACTACTATCAGCATCCCACGCGGTGTTAACCGTTGGGCGCCCTTCCCCTTTTTGGGCGCTTGCGCCTCCAGATTTGTCGAGGCCCCCTTTCTTCTTCATTTCCTCGGGAGGAGGCTTGTTTTCCTCCTCCTCCTCTTCCTTGTCGTTGTCCTCAGGGACAGAGGAATGGGCCTCGTCGTCTTCAGACGCTGTGTCCGAAGTACCCTTGCAACGGGGGCCACTCTTGGCCCCCTTGGCTTTCTTCTTAGCCTTCTTCTCCGGCGCCGTATATGGCGCCGACACCAGCATCTTCGCCAGGCGTGGGATGACTGGTTCTTCGGGCAATGGAGCCGGACACTGGACCCGCTTCGCCCTCTCCACCCAGTCCTGAGGAAGCAATACTGAAGTCTCAGACATCATCCTTGAAACATTTAAGTTGGGAGTACATCAAAAGTAACATACCTCCCTGGCGGGGCGGTTACAATTGTGACCACGGTCTGAGTCCGTGGCCGGTGGCCTCTCGTTGCCCTTAAAGAGCAACTCCCAGGCCCCTTCGTGAGAAGTATCGAAGAGCCTTTTCAGGGTCTGGTGCTTCTTCGAATTGAATTCCCATAAAGGGCGGCTCCGGTGCTGGCACGGAAGAATCTGGTGGATTAGCATCACCTGGATAACGTCGACGAGCTTGATGTCCTTGGTCACCATGCTTTGAACACGCGTCTGCAGCGCTATCAGGTCGTCAAGTGCACACCAGTCCGGACTCTTCTCGACCCAGGAGGTGAGTCACATGGGAGCGCTGGATTGGAATTCAGCAGCAGCGGCCCAGGTGGTGTCGCGAGGTTCTGTAATATAGAACCACTGCTTCTGCCATTCCTTTACTGTCTCAATAAAGGTGCCTTTGGGCCATGAGACGTTGGATAGCTTGCTCACCATGGCCCCTCCGCACTCCGTGTGTTGTCCCTCCACCACCTTCGGCTTCACGTTGAAGATTTTGAGCCATAGCCCGAAGTGGGGATGGACGCGAAGGAAGGCCTCGCACACAACGATGAACGCCAAAATGTTGAGGAAGGAATTCGGGGACAGATCATGGAAATCTATCCCGTAGTAGTACATCAGCCCGCGGACGAAAGGGTGGAGTGGAAACCCTAGCCCGCGGAATAAATGGGGGATGAATACCACCCTCTCTGTGGGCTCCGACATGGGGAAAACATGTCCCTCGGCTGGCAGACGATGGGCGATCTCCTTTGCCAAATATCTGGATGCCCGGAGCTTAGTAATGTCCTCCTCCTTGACGGAGGAGACCATCCACTTGCCCTGACCACCAGACCCAGACATGGTTGCTTAAGTGGAAAGGAGATGAGAGCTTGGGCATTGGAGCTTGAGATCGGAAAGGCGGAGACAGAGAGAGAGCGTGAGGAGAGGAAGAGGGAATCCTTATCCCCTTATAAAGGCAGCAAATATTAAACGCCTCCTCGCTCGTCTTAGGATTCGCCTGTTCCCTAGGGCTGTATAAACGGCACGGTTGAGTTACCCATGAACGCATTGATGAGAATCCTGCAATAAGGGGACACGGTCTCTGTTTTGACAAGACGTGCCAGTAGCAACCACGCCTCGTAGCATGGATTGGCTAAAGAAAAACGGTTCGAAATTATAACCAGAGAGACGTGATGTCGCGTTGGAAAAAAGCTGTCAACAGATTAGATTTGTGCAAATACTATAGTCTCTCTGCGGTTGTGTATGGTGTATGTAACAGGTCAGGATACTATCATTACATCCGAAGACTATCTGGGAGTTCGGAGAGAAGGGGAACCCGCCTTGCAATTCCGAAGACAATCCGCACGCCGGACTCCTCGTTATTGAAAGCCAGGTCCAGGGGCTACTGAGGGAGTCCTGGACTAAGGGGTCCTCGGGTGTCCGGCCCATTATCCTTTGGGTTGGACTGATGGGCTGTGAAGACATGAAGGCCAGAGACTGCACCATGTCCGGATTGGACTCTACTTGGCGTGGAAGGCAAGCTTGGCGATCGAAGATTCCTTCTTATGTAACCGACTCCATGTAAACCATAGATCACCTCGGTGTCTATATAAACCAAAGGTGGTAGTCCGGAAAGGACAACACGTATACTCATTACCATAGGCTAGATTTCTAGGGTTTAGTCATTACGATCTTGTGGTAGATCAACTCTTGTAATACTCATATTCATCAAGATCAATCAAGCAGGAAGTAGGGTATTACCTCCATAGAGAGGGCCCGAACCTGGGTAAACATCGTGTCCCCTGTCTCCTGTTACCATCCATCCTAGACGCACAGTTCGGGACCCCCTACCCGAGATCCGCCGGTTTTGACACCGACCCGGGTCAACGACATTTCCAAGGCCCGGATGAAGGAGGATTGGGAGTTCGGGAAACCCCCGTACAACCAGGTGAACCCGACACCAGTGGTGAGTCCTTGGTCTTTGTATTTTGCCACCGCTCATCTTCTCGTTCGTCCCGACGCGACACAGGAGGTGCTTCTGAATGCCATCCGACACCCATATGATCGGGCGCTGACGCAGGTGGTGTTGGCTGGCTCGGAGGAGCCCATGGCCCGGGGCGAGGAGGCGGACGCCGACGCAGGCGCGGGGCGCCGAGCGGGTAAGCTTCCATGTTCTTTATCTCTTGAGACGCCGATTGTGAGGCGGCATGAGGATTTTTGACGCGAGTTGTTGGCTCAGCAGCGCCAAGTGGAGGAGGCGACAACGCGGCTGGAGACGGGTCGTCTCGGGGACGGCGGCGGCAAGCCGGCCGCACGGGAAGGGCAACGTGGCACCCCGAGGTCTGGTTGTGAAGCACGCGGCGAATCCGGCGGCCGGGACGAAGCCACCCACCAAGAGGAAGCGTCGCACTCCGCAGGAGACATCGGCGAGACCCGCCATCCCGTTGTTGCCCAGGTGAGTTCACTTTCCGTTGAATTCGAGTTGCCGAGCGGCTTCCCATAATTTTTGCTAGCTTACTCCATCGAGCCTCGGGTCACCTATCTCACAGGTGCTAGCGGCGGTGGAGGCCGCGTCTAGTGGGGGCACCATGTTCCGGAAGACCCAAACCACCACCATCCACCGGGACGAGGAGATGGTCAACCCGGACGTGGGCCTGGACCCGGCCGACAATGAGGTTCTGGCTTGGTGAGACCAGAATAGGGTCGAGGCGGCGCTGGAGGCAGCGACGACCAAGGCTCTGGTCCACGCCGCAGTAGCGTGGGTGCGAACCGGTGAGGGGCCGGCGTGGCTTGAGATGCCGGCGGGCATGGAGCCGACAACGACGGTCTTCATGCCGCCACCGCAGGGGGAGCGCGGCCAGGGTGGCCGCGCGGAGGTGGTGGACCTCGACCATGGAGGTTGACGACTACACTCTGCCGCGGACCGACATGGTCGAGCAGGCGGAGGTCAAGTGAGGGGGCGGCAACACCGTCTTGGGGAAGGCGTCATAGACGGAGGCGTCGTGGATAGCGTCGGGAGGAGCGCCTCGGGCACCGACGGTTGGGGCGCCGCCGGCTGCCGCGCCGGAGGCGACTCCAACCGTCGTGCCAGAGAGAGCGCTGGAGAGACCGCCGAAGAGGGCGCCGGCCGCGTAGGAGGCGGCCAGCGGAGAATACACCCTGGTTCCTAGACCAGGCAGCCATCGGGCCGTGGGGTCATAGCCGGCTCGGGCTAGGCCCAGCGAGGTTTTCTTCGGGCCCTTGACCTAGGAGGAGGCCGCGATGGCTGCCGTGAGCCAGCGCCTTCGGGGGGCGCACGAACAGGATCCAGGCCTTCGCACAGGCCGAGGTGGAGTGGACACGGGAGCTGGAGCGCGCCGTATTCATAAGTTCTTCCTTCGTCTTCTATCTTCCTTTTGCGGCTTCTTTTAGTGGGGGCGCACTAGCGCACCCACTGGGTGTTGTCCAACAGATTCGGGCCAACTACATAGTAGTTGGGTCAAATCTTAAACTATTGTCTTCTGCTGATCATTGCTCCTCCAGCAACTAGACTCCTACAGGGTCGGTGTCTTCAACCGGCTCCTGGAGAAGCACCGGCAGCTCAAGGAGTAGCTCGACACCAAGGAGGAGGCGCTCCGCGCCGCCGCAGGTATCTTTCTTGCGTGCTCTTTTTAGTAGGGGCGCGCTAGCGCACCCACTACGTAGTTGGGTCGAATCTTAAAGTAATCCTTTGTTTCTAAATC
Organism: Triticum urartu; assembly: GCF_003073215.2. Classification (NCBI taxonomy): domain Eukaryota; kingdom Viridiplantae; phylum Streptophyta; class Magnoliopsida; order Poales; family Poaceae; genus Triticum; species Triticum urartu. Next base: position 329,354,131 of record NC_053023.1, on the reverse strand, counting down.
TTCGTCGCGCGGCCGCTGCAGCCGAGGTGTCGTCCTGGCGAACCCGGCTAATCCGAGGCGGCTATCAGTACGACCGGGTCGTTACTGACGTCTGCCGGCTTCAGGCTAGGGTGGCGGAGGCGAAGGCGGAGGCGGCAGAGGCCCATCGCGCCCTCAACGAAGCCAGCCGGCTGCAAGATGCTACCTGTTGAGCACTGCGTTGGTTTTCCCTTGAAGAGGAAAGGGTGATGCAGCAAAGTAACGGAAGTATTTTCCTCAGTTTTGAGAACCAAGGTAACAATCCAATAGGAGACTACAAGCAAGTACCTCGTACCTACACAAACAAATAAGAACCTCGCAACCAATGCGATAAAGGGGTTGTCAATCCCTTCACGGTCACTTACGAGAGTGAGATCTGATAGAGATAATAAGATAAATATTTTTGGTATTTTTATGATATAGATTGAAAGTAAAGATTGCAAAATAAAATAGATTGGCAACTTATATGATAAAAGATAGACCCGGTGGCATAGGTTTCACTAGTGGCTTCTCTAAAGATAGCATAAGTATTATGGTGGGTAAACAAATTAATGTCGAGCAATTAATAGAAAAGTGCATAATTATGAGAATATCCAGGCATGATCATGTATATAGGCATCACGTCCGCGACAAGTAGACCGAAACGATTCTGCATCTACTACTATTACTCCACACATCAACCGCTATCCAGCATGCGTCTAGAGTATTAAGTTCGTAAGAACAGAGTAATGCATTAGGCAAGATGACAAGATGTAGAGGGATAAACTCAAGCAATATGATATAAACCCCATCTTTTTATCCTCGATGGCAACAATACAATACGTGCCTTGCTGCCCCTACTGTCACTGGGAAAGGACACCACAAGATTGAACCCAAAGCTAAGCACTTCTCCCATTGCAAGAAAGATCAATCTAGTAGGCCAAACCAACTGATAATTCGAAGAGACTTGCAAAGATAACCAATCATACGTAAAAGATTTCAGAGAAGAATCAAATATTGTTCATAGATAAACTTGATCATAAACGCACAATTCATCGGATCTCGACAAACACACCACAAAAATAATTACATCGAATAGATCTCCAAGAAGATCGAGGAGAACATTGTTTTGAGATCCAAAGAGAGAGAGAAGAAGCCATATAGCTAATAACTATGGACCTAAAGGTCTGCGGTAAACTACTCACACATCATCGGAGAGGCTATGGTGTTGATGTAGAAGCCCTCCGTGATTAATTCCCCCTCCGGCGGAGCTCCGGGAAAGGCTCCAAGATGGGATCTCTTGGGTACAGAAGGTTGCGGCGGTGGAAATAGGGTTTCGTGGTTCTCCCTGATGTTTTCGGGGTATATGGATATATATAGGAGGAGGAAGTAGGTCGGTGGAGCTGCGAGGGGCCCATGAGGGTGGGGCCGCGCCTCCCTGCCTCATGGCCTCCTCGCTTCTTTCTTGATGTCTACTCCAAGTCCCCCCGATCACGTTTGTTCCAAAAATAACTCTCCCGAAGGTTTTATTCCGTTTGTATTCCGTTTGATATTCCTTTTCCGCGAAACACTAAAATAGGCAAAAAAACAACAATTTGCACTGGGCCTTGGGTTAGTAGGTTAGTCCCCAAAATAATATAAAAGTGTATAATAAAGCCCGTTAAACATCCAAAACAGATAATATAATAGCATGGAACAATAAAAAATTATAGATACATTAGAGACGTATCAAGCATCCCCAAGCTTAATTCCTGCTCATCCTTGAGTAGGTAAATGATAAAAACAGAATTTTTGATGTGGAATGCTACCTAGCATAATTCTCAATGTAATTTTCTTTATTGTGGCATGAATATTCAGATCCGAGAGATTCAAGACAAAAGTTTAATATTGACATAAAAATAATAATACTTCAAGCATACTAACTAAGCAATCATGTCTTCTCAAAATAACATGGCCAAAGAAAGTTCATCCCTACAAAATCATATAGTTTGTTCATGCTCCATTTTCATCACACAAGAATGCTCTCATCATGCACAACCCTGATGACAAACAAAGGAATTGTTTCATACTTTAGTAATCTCAAACTTTTTTCAATTTTCACGCAATACATGAGCGCGAGCCATGGATATAGCACTATGGGTGAATAGAATATGATGCTGGGGGTTATGTGGAGAAGAAAAAAAAGGAGAAAGTCTCACATCGATGCGGCTAATCAACGGGCTATGGAGGTGCCCGTCAATTGATGTCAATGCAAGGAGTAGGGATTGCCATGCTACGGATGCACTAGAGCTATAAATGTATGAAAGCTCAACAAAAGAAACTAAGTGGGCGTGTATCCAACTTTCTTGCTCACAAAGACCTAGGGCATTTGAGGAAGCCCATTGTTGGAATATACAAGCCAAGTTCTATAATGAAAAATTCCCACTACTATATGAAAGTGACAAAACAAGAGACACTCTATCATAAAGATCATGGTGCTACTTTGAAGCACAAGTGTGGAAAAAGGATAGTAGCATTGTCCCTTTTTATTTCTATTTTTTTGGGCCTTTCTTTTTTATTTGGCCTTTCTCTTTTTTTATTTGGGACAATGATCTATTAATGATGATCATCGCACTTCTATTTATTTACAACTCAATGATTACAACTCGATACTAGAACAAAATCTGACTCTATATGAATGCCTCCGGCGGTGTACCAGGAAGGCCAATGAATCTAGAGTGACATGTATGATAAATTATGCATGGTGGCTTTGCCACAAATACGATGTCAACTACATGATCATGAAAGGCAATATGACAATGATGAAGCATGTCATAAATGAAACGGTGGAAAGTTGCATGGCAATATATCTCGGAATGGCTACGGAAATGCCATAATAGGTAGGTATGGTGGCTATTTTGAGGAAGATATAAGGAGGTTTATGTGTGATAGAGCGTATTATATCATGGGGTTTGGATGCACCGGCGAAGTTTGCACAAACTCTCAAGGTGAGAAAGGGCAATGCATGGTACCGAAGAGGCGGGAGTGCGTATAATCCATGGACTCAACATTAGTCATAAAGAACTCACATACTTATTGCAAAAATCTACAAGTCATCAAAAACCAAGCATTAGCACATGCTCCTAGGGGATAGATTTGTAGGAAAAGACCATCGCTCGTCCCCGACTGCGACTCATAAGGAAGACAATCAAAGAACACCTCATGTTTCAAATTTGTTACACAATGATTACCATACGTGCATGCTACGGGACTTGCAATCTTCAACACAAGTATTTCTCAATTTCATAACTACTCAATTAGCACACTTTAATATCACCATCCTCATATCTCAAAACAATCATCATGTATCAAACTTCTCATAGTATTCAATGAACTTTTTATGATAGTTTTTATTATACCATCTTGGATGCCTATCATATTAGGACTAATTTCATAATAAAAGAAAATTACCATGCTGTTCTAAAGGACTCTCAAAATAATATAAGTGTAGCATGGGAGATCAATAATTTCTATAAAATTAAACCACCACCGTGCTCTAAAAGATGTAAGTGGAGTACTAGAGAAAAATTATCTAGCTCAAAAGATATAAGTGAAGCACATAGAGTATTCTAATAAATTTTGAGTCATGTGTGTCTCTCCCAAAAGGTGTGTATAGCAAGGATGATTGTGGTAAACTAAAAAACAAAGACTCAAATCATACAAGATGCTCCAAGCAAAACACATATTATGTGGTGAATAAAAATAAGCCTCAAGTAAAGTTACCGATGAACGAAGATGAAAGAGGGGATGCCATCTTGGGCATCACCAAGCTTAGGCTTTTGGTTGTCCTTCAATTTTACCTTGGGATGCCATGGGCATCCCCAAGCTTATGCTCTTGCCACTCCTTACTCCATAATCCATCAAATCTTTACGCAAAACTTGAAAACTTCACAACACAAAACTCAACAGAAAATCTCATGAGCTCCGTTAGTATAAGAAAACAAACCACCACTTAAGGTACTATAATGAACTAATTCTTTATTTATATTGGTGTTAAACATACTGTATTCCAACTTCTATATGGTTCATACCCTCCGATACTAGCCAAAGATTCATCAAAATAAGCAAACAACACACGAAAAACAATATCTATCAAAAACAGAACAATCTATAGTAATCTATAGGTTTCGAATACTTATGTAACCCCAAAAATTCTGAAATAAATTGGTGGACATGAGGAATTTGTCTATTAATCATCTGCAAAAAGAATCAACCTAATCTCTCCAGTAAAAATGGCAACAAATCTCATGAGCGCTAAAGTTTTTGTTTTTCACTGCAAGATTGCAAAAACTTCCCCAAGTCTTCCCAAAGGTTCTACTTGGCACAAACACTAATTAAAAGCATAAAACTACATCTAAACAGAGGCTAGATGAATGACTTATTACTAAACAGAACCAAAAATCAATAAACAAAAATAAAATTGGGTTGCCTCCCAACAAGCGCTATCATTTAACGCACCTAGCTAGGCATAAAAACAGGAATAGATCTACATATTATCATCTTTGGTATGCAATCCATAAGTGGCTCTCATAATAGATTCATAAGGTAATTTAATTTTCTTTCTAGGAAAGTGTTCCAAGCCTTTCCTTAACGGAAATTGGAATCTAATATTCCCTTCTTTCATATAAATAATTGCACCAATCGTTCTAAGGAAAGGTATACCAAGAATAATGTGACATGTAGGATTGCAATCAATATCAAGAACAATGAAATCTACGGGCACGTAATTCCTATTTGCAACAATAAGAACATCATTAATCCTTCCCATAGGTTTCTTAATAGTGGAATCTGCGAGGTGCAAATTTAAAGAACAGTCATCAAATTCACGGAAACCTAACACATCACACAAAGTTTTTGGAACCGTAGAAACGCTAGCACCTAAATCACATAAAGCATAGCATTCATGATCTTTAATTTTAATTTTAATAGTAGGTTCCCACTCATCATGAAGTTTTCTAGGGATAGAAAATTCTAATTCAAGCTTTTTTTCATAAGATTGCATTAAAGGATTAATGATATGTTTGGTAAAAGCTTTATTTTGACTATAAGCATGCGGAGAATTTAGCACAGATTGCAACAAGGAAATACAATATATTAAAGAGCAATTATCATAATTAAATTCCTTTAAATCCAAAATAGTGGGTTCAATGCTATGTAAAGTTTTGACCTCTCCAATCCCACTTTTACCAATTTTTGCATCAAGATCTAAAAACTCCAAATCATTGGGACTCCTTTTAACTAAAGTTGACTCATCTCTAGTCCCATCATTATCAAGATTCATATTGCAAAACAAAGATTTAATAGGAGACACATAAATCACTTTTAGATCTTCATCTTTATTATCATCAAAACTAGAAGAACACGCTTTTATAAAGCAATTCCTTTCTGCACGCATCCTAGCGGTTCTTTCTTTACCCTCATCAATGGAAATTCTCATGGCTTTGAGAGACTCATTGATATCATGCTTAGGTGGAATAGATCTAAGTTTCAAAGAATCAATATCAAGAGAAATTCTATCCACGTTCCTAGCCAACTCATCAATCTTAGACAATTTTTCTTCAATCAAAGCATTGAATTTTTTTGCGAACTAATAAATTCTTTAATACTAGATTCAAAATCAGAGGGCAGCTTATTATGATTTCCATAAGAATTGTTGTAGGAATTACCATAATTATTAGACGAATTACTAGGATACGGCCTAGGATTAGAGTTTCCTCTATACGCGTTGTTACCAAAATTGTTCCTACCAACAAAATAAACATCCATAGATTCATTATTATTCTCAATTAAAGTAGGCAAAGGCATATCATTAGGATCAGAAGAAACACTTTATTAGCAAACAATTTCATAAGTTCATCCATCTTTCCACTCAAAACATTAATTTCTTCTATAGCATGAACCTTTTTACTAGTAGATCTTTCAGTGTACCATTGAGAATAATTAACCATAATATTATCTAGGAGTTTGGTAGCTTATCCTAAAGTGATTTCCATAAAAGTGCCTCCTACGGCCGAATCTAAAAGATTCCTAGAAGCAAAATTCAATCCCGCATAAAAAAATTGTATGATCATCCACAAATTCAAACCACGTATAGGGAAATTACGTATCATTAATTTCATCCTCTCCCAAGCTTGTGCAACATGCTCATGATCAAGTTGCTTAAAATTCATAATATCGTTTCTAAGAAAGATGATCTTAGCGGGAGGAAAATACTTAGTGATAAAAGCATATTTGCATTTATTCCAAGAATCAATACTATTTTTAGGCAAAGAAGAAACCAAGTTTTAGCACGATCTCTAAGCGAAAACGGGAATAGCTTCAATTTCACAATATCATTATCCACATCTTTCTTCTTTTGCATATCACACAAATCAACAAAGCTGTTTAGATGGGTAGCGGCATCTTCACTAGGAAGGCCAGAAAACAGATCTTCATGAAAAGATTTAGCAAAGCAGTATTAATTTCACAAGATTCATCATCGGTAAGAGGAGCAATCGGAGTGCTAATAAAATCATTATTGTTGGTATTGGAAAAATCACACAATTTAGTATTATCTTGAGCCATCGTCACAAACAATCCAACACACAAGCACACAAGAAGTGAGCAAAAAAGAGGCGAACGGAAAAAGAGGGCAAATAAAATGACAAGGGTGAAGTGGGGGAGAGGAAAACGAGAGGCGAATGGCAAATAATATAATGCGAGTGATAAGAGTTTGTGATGGGTACTTGGTATGTCTTGACTTGTGCGTAGATCTCCCCGGCAACGGTGCCAGAAATCCTTCTTGCTACGTCTTGAGCACTGCGTTGGTTTTCTCTTGAAGAGGAAAGGGTGATGCAATAAAGTAGCATAAGTATTTCCCTCGGTTTTGAGAACCAAGGTATCAACCCAGTAGGAGACTACACGCAAGTCCCTCGTACTTACACAAACAAATAAGAACCTCGGAACCAACGCGATAAAGGGGTTGTCAATCCCTTCACGGTCACTTACGAGAGTGAGATCTGATAGAGATAATAAGATAAATATTTTTGGTATTTTTATGATATAGATCGAAAGTAAAGATTGCAAAATAAAATAGATTGGAAACTTATATAATAAAAGATAGACCTGGGAGCCATAGGTTTCACTAGTGGCTTCTCTCAAGATAGCATAAGTATTACGGTGGGTAAACAAATTAGTGTCCAGCAATTGATAGAAAAGTGCATAATTATGAGAATATCTAGGCATGATCATGTATATACGATTCACGTCTGCGACAAGTATACCGAAACGATTCTGCATCTACTACTATTACTCCACATATCGGCCTCTATCCAGCATGCATCTAGAGTATTAAGTTCATTAGAACAGAGTAACGCATTAGGAAAGATGACATGATGTAGAGGGATAAACTCAAGCAATATGATATAAACCCCATCTTTTTATCCTCGATGGCAACAATACAATACGTGCCTTGCTGCCCCTGCTATCACTACGAAAGGACACCGCAACATTGAACCCAAAGCTAAGAACTTCTCCCATTGCTAGAAAGATCAATCTAGTAGGCCAAACCAAACTGATAATTCGAAGAGACTTGCAAAGATAACCAATCATACATAAAAGATTTCAAAGAAGAATCAAATATTGTTCATAGATAAACTTGATCATAAACCCACAATTCATCGGATCTCGACAACCACACCGCAAAAAGAATTACATCGAATAGATCTCCAAGAAGATCGAGGAGAACATTGTATTGAGATCCAAAGAGAGAAGAAGCCATCTAGCTAATAACTATGGACCCGAAGGTCTATGGTAAACTACTCACACATCATCGGAAAGGCTATGGTGTCAATGTAGAAGCCCTCCGTGATCGATTCCCCCTCCGGCGGAGCTTCGGAAAAGGCTCCAAGATGGGATCTCTTGGGTACAGAAGGTTGCGGCGGTGGAAATAGGGTTTCGTGGTGCTCCTGGGTGTTCTCGGGGTATATGGATATATATAGGAGGAAGAAGTAGGTCGGTGGAGCTGCGAGGGGCCCACGAGGGTGGGGGCGTGCCCAGGGGGGCAGGCGCGCCTCCCTGCCTTGTGGCCTCCTCGCTTCTTTATTGACATCTACTCCAAGTCCCCTGGATCACGTCTGTTCTAAAATTAACTCTCCCAAAGGTTTTATTCCGTTTGGATTCCATTTGATATTTCTTTTCTGCGACACACAAGGAAAAAAGATAGCAATTTGCACTGGGCCTTGGGTTAGTAGGTTAGTCCCAAAAATAATATAAAAGTGTATAATAAAGCCCATTAAACATCCAAAACAGATAATATAATAGCATGGAACAATCAAAAATTATAGATACGTTGGAGATGTATCACAAGAGCAACTGGCGGGCCACAAGAGCTGTCTCCAGGCCGAGGTAGACCGCCTCACGGCGGAGGTGGCCATGGTCGTGGAGGTGCAGCAGGCCCTTGCCGAGACCGGCCAGCAGCGCAACAAGCTGGCCGACGACAAGGGCCTACTTCAGGCTGAGGTGGAGCGCCTGAAGGCGGAGGTGGCCAAGCCGGGGGACGCCCACTAGGCGGAACTCCACCGCCGCACGGAGTCCGAGTAGGCGACCGAGGCCAAGGGCGCCGACCTGATGGCAGCCCTCGCCAAGGTCGCCGAATTCAAGAAGACACTTCAGGAGCGTGACTATGCCATTGCCATGGAGTGGTGCAGTATGTTGCTTGAGGCGCATCACCTGGACGAGTGCCTCGCAAGTAAATGCTTTCCTTGGATTCTGCTGGGTTGGGAAGTCGTCTTTCCTTCCCTTGGTTATTGATTTGTATTGCTATTCTTTTTGATAGGGCACTTCCCAGAGACGCGTAGGGTGGTGGAGGAGGTCGTCCGTTTCCAGCGAGATCCACAGGGGGTCGTGGGCTCCGAGATCGATCCGCGGGTTGCCTGGACCTTCCCGGAGATCGTGACCGAAGTTGAAGCTCGACTGCGAGTGTTGAGCGAGCAGATGGGGCGGCTCTCCGAGGCCGGCGCGGCGATGACGGCGGCCCTCTGGCCTGTCGCCGTTGCGCCGAATAGCTTCACGCGGCTAGCGTGGTCGTTCGAGGCGGGTCTGGAGCGGCTCCACGTGTGGCGCGTCTCCGCCACCCGTGCCGGCGCCGAGATGGTGCTTAGGTTCGTGATGTCTTGGCATCCGGATTTGGCGTTGGACATGTTGATGGGCTAGCGAGCCAGCGCGAAGCGCCAGCTGCAGGCCGGAGCGGACAAACGACGGCGGAGTCATTCCTGCTGATGACTACGGCCTGCTTCTGGATGACCCGGAGGGGAGCTCGGAGGAGACGGGCGTCTACGGTGATGGGGACGCCGAGGAGGAAGATACCGGCGCCACGGTGAACCCGGAGGCCAGCGAGGGGAGCTGGCAGTTGCGTGGCCCGATGCTAGGATGGCTGGCGGAAATCCGGCAAAGCCGGTTGGTGAGCAGCCGGTCGTGCGACAACTTAAGGTGACGGGGCCAGGTTGGGCAATCCGGCGGACCCAACTTAGTATTCGTAGCATGCTGGTGCTTTGGCCCCTTTTTTCTTGACGGCCGACATCCGAAACCGGTTCTGTGGCATAGGGCGAAGTGGAGGGCCGCGGCGACCTAAGCACGCCAAGGGTTGCTAAGGAAGGCGGCAAGTGGTGACCAAGCCGGCCAGCCGCCGAGCCCCCGGGTCGAGTGAGTCGAACTGGCGGTGGGGGTTTTTAAGAGAAATTTGCACAAGTGCGTGAGACACAATAATTTGGTCGGAAAGGGCAGCCCCCGAGTGTTGTTGGGGGACCCCATAGTTTCATATGGTTACAAAAGGCAGTGTTACATATGTGCACACAGCTAACTGTAAAACTGGCGGAGGAGTTTTGCGTTCCGCGGCCGGGTTGTTTCTTCGCCGACGGTGTCTCTCTTACACTTGTTTGACTTTCGGACATTGATGAGGTAGTAGGCATTGCAGTTGCATAAGGCCTTGCTGACGATAAAGGGGCCTTCCCATGGGGAGGACAACTTATGTTGGCCGACTTGATGCTGGACGAGTCGGAGGACCAGGTCTTCCTCGCGGAATGCGAGGGTGTTGATCTTCTTGTTGTGGTAGTGCCTTAGGCCTTGCTGGTAGATGGCTGACCAGCTGAGCACCAAGAGGCATGCTTCTTCGAGAGGTCGGCGCCATCTTCGTGGGCTTCCTTGGCTTTGGCTTTGGTGTACATCGTGACACATGGTGAGTCGAACTCGGCGTCGGTCGGGATGACGACTTCGGCTCCGTAGACGAGGAAGAACGGGGTGAACCCAATCGACCGGTTTGGTGTTGTGCAGAGACTCCAGAGGAGTCTGACAACTCGTCGAGCCAGCCGCCGGGTGAGCGGACGGGCGACTCGATGAGCTGCGGCTTGATGCCGCATAGAATGAGGTCGTTGGCCCGCTCGACCTGGACGTTGGACTGCGGGTGCGCCATGGAAGCCAGGTCGAGGCGGATGCCGGAGACGGAGCAATACTGCGTGAGCGTGCCCTTGGCGAAGTTGGTGCTGTTGTCCGGATGATGCTATTCGGGATGCCGTAGCGCACCGCGATGTCCTTGATGAACCAGATGACTGTTGGCCCGTCCAGCTTCTTGATCGGCCTTTCTTCGATCCACTTGGTGAACTTGTCCACCGCCACCAGCAAATGCGGCGTGCCGCCTCGAGTAGTCTTGAAAGGTCCCACCCTGTCGAGTCCCCAGACCATGAAGGGCCAGGTGATCGGGATGGTTCGGAGTGATGAGGCCGGCTGGTGGCTGCGCTTGCTGCGTTGGCATCCCTCACACTTGAGGACAAGCGACTCGACGTCTTGGAGGGCCGTGGTCCAGTAGAAACCATGGAGAAAAGCCTTGGCCACCCAGGACCTCGAGGCAGCGTGGTGCCCGCACTTAACCTGGTGTATATCGAGGAGGATCTCAATGCCCTTGTCTCGTTCGACGCAGCGCTGGAAAACGCCCATCGAAATGTGCTTGACGAGCTCGTTGTTGATGATGTTGTAGGCGGACGCCCGACGCTGCACTTGCCGAGCCTCGGTCTCGTCCATGGGGAGAACCCCGTTCTCCAGGAATTCCGACATGGGCAGGGCCCATGATGAGGCCGTCACCATGGCGGGTTCTAGGACAACAGCCCCCGGGTCGGGGATGGCGGCGGCCGGGTCGAGGATGACGGTGACCGGGTCGAGTTGGGCAGTCAACGGGTTGGGTCCAGCAGCCCCCGAGCCGGGTTTGGTGGTCCCTAGGCCAGGTTCAGAGTCGCCTGGGCTGGGTTCGTCAGCCCCCGGGTCGGGTTCATTAGTCCCCGGGCCGGGTTCGACATCCCCCGAGCCGGGTTCGACACCCCCTGGGCTAGGTAGAGGAGCGGCCTAGTTATCCAGGACGAAGATGGACTCGGAGTCCGGGGCTGGCTTGATGGATGGCTTGTGCAGGTCCTCGAGGGAGACGCCTGACGGGACGGACTGCCGGGATGAGCCGATCTTGGCCAGCGCGTCGGCGGCTTCATTTTCCGCTTGCGGGATGTGGAGGAACTTGGTGCTATCGAAGAAGCCAGACAACTGCTAGACGAGGAAGAGGTAGCTTGCCATGTTGGCGTCGCGGGCGTCCCACTCGCCGGAGTACTGCTGCACCACATGTTCCGGGTCGCCATAGCACAGGATGCATCAGATGCCGAGTTCCTTGGCAAGTCGGAGGCCATGCACAAGGGCTTCGTACTCGGCAACGTTGTTGGAGGCAGCGAAGTGGATCTGGAGCGCGTATCGAAGTCGGATGCCCTTCAGTGAAGACAACACGATGTCAGCGACCAAGCCAAGGCGCATCTTGGAGCCATCGAAGTGCATGCGCCAATGCGTCGAATCTGGTGGCGACGGCAGGTATTGGGTCTCTGTCCAGTCGACGAGGAAGTCAGACAGAGCTTGGGACTTGATCATGGTGTGGGGTCGTAGAGGATAGTGTGGCCGGCTAGCACGATCGCCCACTTGGCAACCCGGCCAGAGGCATCCCGTCAATCGATGATCTCGCTGATAGGAGCCATGCTGACCACGGTGACATCATGCTCTTGGAAGTATTGCTTCAACTTCTTGGCAGTAAAATACATGTTGTAACACATGTTCTGGTAGTGCGAGTAGTTTTGCTTGGAAGCGGAGAGCACCTCGCTCAGGTAGTAGACCGGGCCCTAGACGGCTTGGATCTTGCCCTTCTCTGGCCGCTCGACCAACACCACTGTGCTAACCGACCGTGAGGTGGCCGCAATGTAGAGCAACAGCGGCTCCTTCTCACTTGGCGCGGCTAGGACGGGTGTGGTGGAGAGCATATGCTTGATATCCCAGAAATCCTTGTCCGCCTGGACATTCCATTCGAACGGCGTTGTCTTCTTCATTAGCCGGTACAGGGCCAAGACCCTCTCGCCCAGCCGGCTGAGAAACCGGCTGACCGAGGCCAAGTAGCCGGTGAACTTCTGGACATCACGCAACCGAGCCGGCTTGCGCATGCGCTCAATGGCCTTGATCGTCTCCGGGTACGCCTCAATGCCACGCTCCGAGGCGAGGAAACCGAGTAGCTTTCCGACTGGGACGCCAAAAACGCATTTCTCCGGGTTGAGCTTGATCTGGTACTCGCGCAAGTTAGCAAAGGTTTCCATCAGGTCGTCGAGGAGCGTGAGGTGCTTCTTGGTCTTCACAACGATGTCATCCACATAGACGTGGATGTTGCGGCCAAGTTGCGGCAGCAGGCATTTCTACATGCAGCGTTGGAATGTGGCACCGACGGTCTTCAGGCCGAATGACATGGTGATGTAGCAATACACCTCGAAGGGCATGATGAAGGACGTCTTCAGGGTGTCGGCCGGGTCCAGCTTTATCTGGTGATAGCCGGAGTAAGCATCCAGGAAGGATAAGAGCTCACAGCCGACGGTAGAGTCAATGACTTGATCGATCCGCGGGAGGGTGAATGGATCCTTGGGGCAGGCCTTGCTCAGGCTGGAGTAGTCGATACACAAGCGCCAGGTCTTATTTTTCTTCAGGACGAGGACTGGGTTGGTCATCCACTCGGGGTGGAACACTTCCATGACGAAGCCGGTCGCCAAAAGCTTGGCAACCTCTTCACCGATGGTTCTTCTCTTCTCCTCAGAGAAACGATGTAGGGGTTGGTGGACTGTAACAGCCCCAAAATTGGGTTATCAATTTTTGTGCTGTTATTCCTTCCTGGCAATCATTTTTTGAAAATTTTCTCCTGAGTTTGCTGGATGACTCTGACAATTCTTGTCATTTTAACCTTTCAAAGCCTTACTCATGTCTTTGTTAGTGGGCAAGACCTCATCTGCATCATCTCAAATCCATCAAAACCCTAATACCAATTTTTGGAATTTGGTTATTTCCTTTGTGCTTGCAAAGGAGCCATCCTTTTTCCTTGATCTGTTGATCCTCCCAATTGTTCCCAGAGACCCTCCTACCTTTCCAATCCTTGATATGCAAAAATATTGCTAAGTCCTATGCAATATTTTTCATTTGTGATTTATTCCTTTTCTTGTCTATCTAATGACTAAAATCCAAAGGCATAGCTAGTCATCTCATAAATTCATGAAAATTTGTGGAGATGATATTTGTGACTAATCTTAGCTCTAGCAAAAATATTGGCCATAATTAAATAAGGAAAACTGCCTTTTCCTATTTTAAGCCAATATTGCATTTCTGCCATTTTCCAAAGGAGCTACCATTTTTATAGCAAGGAAAATTCCCAAATAATTTATGGACCTTGTACTTGCTATATCTTCACCATTTCCATCCAAGCCCATGTTTCAAGGGTCATAATTTGAGCACATGATCCAATGCAAGTTTCTGCCCTATCTAGAATTTTTGCAAAGTAAGTGCTTGAACCCTTGATCCTTTTGAACTGAAATTTTGTAGGGTAATTAACATTGATAAATCACCTCTGGATACCCAAAAATCATCCTAATCCATCTATCTAGTCTTCCTTGGCAATTTTCTCAAGTTTCTGTTCAGATTGCTTGTTTGTGAGGAAAGTACCTTCATAGATGATCAAAATGAGCTCAAACTTTTCCAGCAGTCTCTAATGACCATATAATCACCCTCCTCCAAGATTCATCTCATTCCATTTATCCATGTGAGCCCAGGATGAATTCTTTGTTTCTGTCCAAATTTTCAGTTTGTGAAGCAAGTATATTTTATCTTACTCCATTATGGCTGAAAATTTTCCCAAGTATTCTCCTACTCCATTAACCTATCTTCACAAAAGTTTAGCTCATTTCAGTTAGGGATTTGCCCTCAGGATTTTTCTCAAGTTTCTGGGAAGAAATAATAGTTGTGAAGGAAGTACCATTTTGGCCAGCCCATTTGGTATGGAATTTTTATAGCATCATTATATGCCCAAATCATCAGGCTTTGCCAAGTTTTAGCCCAATCCAACACTCCTTGTGAGTGTTACTTCATGCTTTAGCTTCTGGGCCATATTTGACAGTTGCACTGCAACTATGTTAAATTCTTGTCCTAATGCCCTCATAATTCCCAGGACCGTAGTCCTTACTAGCCTAAACCTCCCAGACATCAAGTTTACTTTTTAACCTCTCTGGTTTATCTCTAGAATGTGGTCAAGTTTGCTACGGCAAACTTGTGAAGCTTAGTTTACTCAGCTCCTTTTGTCTTTGCCCGTTTCTTTACCGTAGTAATACTTTACCTTGGATGGACTACGCTGTAGACATGGTTTGTCATGGAGTAGAATGCCAAAGCATGTGTTGTCCTTAGTGACCACGGGAAATGCCAGCCAAAACGGTGGTCTAGCCACCGTTGGCGACGGCAGAGCCGCTCTGGCGGGTTCTGGCCCGTCCCCACGTGTCAAGTAGCCCGGCATCATCGTTGCCATTCCCTTAGACCCCTCTTCCCCTCCATTTTCTTCTCCGGCACGTCGTTCCAACGACCAAACAGTCAGCCCCATGGCCATCATCGCCTTCCTCTCCGGGGAAAGCTCGCCGATGCACGGACACATCGCCAGCTGCGTGCCACCTTTCCCCCTCTCCTCGAGCTCTCCCCGCGGCTAGAAGTAGCCCTCCCGAGCTCCCTCGCAGTCCACAACCCTCCCCCAGCCACTCATTCCTCCCCGGAATCCCTCTCCAATCCCCACCATCGCCATGGCCGCTGCCTTGGCTCTTCTTGAGTCCGGCATCACCGAGCTTTCCCCCTCGGCTTCTCCACCACCAGAGGATTTCCCAAGGTCCAGTGAGCATCCCAGTAGCATCGGCCCTTCCCTCGCCTACCGTAGCACCTACCTCACTGGCGGCAGAAGCCTATCTCTGCCGCGAGCCCTGCTGCTCCCTTCCTAGCGCTCCTCGCCAGAAACGGACACCACCCCGAGATGCGCCTCTTCCTCCTGAGCATCTGGGTAGGTCGCCCGTCGCGAATGGTGGCCGGACGCGCTGGCGATCACCGTCGGGATGGTCGCCTCCCTCGTCCATGCTCACGCCCGAGTAGGAGGAAGAAGAAAGCCAGGCCAGGAGGGCCCCACCCCCAAGCGACCCCATCAGTCGGCGAGAGGGTGATGCCAGGTCAGATAAGTGGAGACGCCCCCATCCCTTTATGTTTTCCCTTAGCTCAAGATGTATTGCCTGAAATACGCTTTCTATTCTCTGTAAACGTATGTTCTCAAATGCGCTTTCTGTTTTCAGCCCCGCCCGCCGAAGTGGTTGTTTTGTGAATGTTCACTGTTTAAGCCTCTTTTCTGCCTAAAAAGTGAACGACCACAACTTTTCAACCATGACTCCGATTGAGGTGATTCCAACGCTCCCTTTCTCTATTCGTCGAGATCTTTCCGTTGGTACCATTTTTATAATGTTTTCACATAGTGAAAATGACCACTTTGCCCTTGCCCATAAACAGGCCCCTCCGAGAGAGAATTGTTTTCGGCAAATCTTTCCACAATCGTTTCACAATTTTTCCCGTAGTACTCTTTGACCCCAGGCAAGACAACCTCTTATCATGAGCCCCGAACTTCCATGTTGACTTTGCTTGCACCTTGTGTGTGTAGTTGCAGTAGTTTCTTGTGTGTCTCTCCTGCAACTATTTCAGTTATGTTATATGTTCTATTGCATGCCATGTCATGCTTACCTTTCATGATATCTTTTGCCATGCTAGTTAGTATGTTGTTACTGATAATATCATATCTCTGTTCTGGATTAGTTTCATGCTCATAGTATTGATGTTATGATGGTTCTGTTGCATTGTTTCACATTGCCATGTTCCATATGCTATAGGTGTGCACTTGAGAAGCTTGGTATTTTGTTAAATCATTTGTATGTTGCATGATCATTATTAAATTCATGCTAATATGCTCATGATGATGGAGAAGATAATAAGATGACTTTAATAATAAAAAACCTCCTCCGTCATCGATGGGATCGAGTCATAGTGCCACCAAATCAAACTTTTCCAGTGCAACCACATTTTCCTTTATGGGAAGGCCTTAATGCGATATGTGGTCATGCCTCTCATCGGTGCCTCCAACGGGGGAAGGTTATGGGCGCGCGCTACCTTAATCAGGTAGGCGGACATAAGCCTTGTGAGCCTGAGTATGGTTATCTGCACATGTCCCTGTTTGGGACCGTTTTTGTTTTGCCACGACGGTGGCCGTGATGCCTTTGGTAGGCATGGGGCCACCCATGACTTAGCCCAGAGGGGAGTTAGTCAGAGTGGTCGGGAGAGTGTCATGGGCAATGGGTCGGTTTTGTCGGAACGCCGTTGGTCCACCCGAATGGGAGTGCAAGGCCATGTGATCTGTGGTGTGGGTACAGTGTGCTACCTCTGCAGAGTGTTTATTAAGTCGACCGATAGCAGCACAGTTCGTAGTAGGTCACACTATCGGGTCTTGGTCGAAATGGAGGATAAACCTGAAATAACTAAGTGGGTGAATATTGTGTAACACTTAATGTGGTGACTTGGACTATGAGATAGTCGTGAGAAGTCACGGTGATGTTTTGATATGATCACGAGGTGAGGTCTCGATGAGTGTTGAACCAGGTGTGGTTCTGTTTGTGATCTGCGAATGATCACTATTTGGTTGCAAGGCAACTCGTTGGGAAGAGAGTCCGAGGGACTCAGTGCACAAGTTTGGTTGCATTGCATGAGTAATATGTTTGCATTTCAAGAACCATGGCATAATAGGAGATGGTTGCATAAAGTTAACATGTTATGACTGCATTGGATACAACCGGTAATTTATATTCAGCATAGTTTCATGATGCCATGCCATGTCTTGATTGAACTTATGCCATGCTTTGACATGCCATTTTATGGTTAAGGTGCGGTACTATGTTTTTTGTTGCCATATTAGAATTAAGTTTGATATGCCATGTTATTACCATGATAGTAGATGCCATGATGTTGTTCATGCTTATTTTGATCCATGTCTCTAGTTAATATCATGCCATGTTTAGCTTATGCTATGAGATAGGTTGTTGCATGCGCTTGGTTCTTGCTTTGTCTTCTATTTGTTTGGATGCTATATAATTGGTTGTCTTGCAAGTACATTCAATGTACTGACCTGGCCTGTCATGCCAGTTTTGTAGGTTGTGCCCAAATTGTTCGCTTGTTCCGTCATGCTAGGTCGTAATCTTGCCAGTCCTATGAGTTGTGGAGCCCAGCCAGAATCGATGAGCTGCCAAACCAGGACTTCCGCCGCCTTTTTAAATAGCATGAGAGCTATGCTAGATGACTGTATTCATTAATGATGTAATTCCATATAAATGTATTTGATGAATATTCTTGTACCTGGAATGCTGTATCATGGACCTATCATGCGTTAGGTGTTATCTGGGCTGACGTGCGAAGGCCCCCTGCTCCAGGCAAATCGAGGTGCCACATGAGATGGTATTAGAGTAGCCAGGCTGCATAGGTTATCCTAGCATTAGATAACCGCTACCATTAAACCGTAATAACCCTAAGGGATTTGTCCCATCCCTGGCACGCGGCATGGCTACTGTTATTCAGTAGGTGGCGCAGTCGGGACCGACATATCCTCACCCCGTGGAACTAATAGCAACCATATCCTTTCTAGTTGTCCGCACCGTTT
Organism: Triticum urartu; assembly: GCF_003073215.2. Taxonomy (NCBI): domain Eukaryota; kingdom Viridiplantae; phylum Streptophyta; class Magnoliopsida; order Poales; family Poaceae; genus Triticum; species Triticum urartu. Next base: position 329,336,019 of record NC_053023.1, on the reverse strand, counting down.
AGCCTTCGCCATTAAGGGAAAAGGGGCCACACCATGCGGGCATGTCCCTCAGGGTTGCTTATAAAATCCCATTTCCGCTAGCCGTATCATTCACCTCTCAGTCAGCCATGTCCCTGCAAAGAAGCCTAGCTAGTAGCTCCCCAGCCATGACTCACGCCCTCAAAGCTCCCAAGTTTCACACTCGCACCTTTGTCGTCAACCATACTGGCTTTCCACCTCTTCTTACTGAGATGCTCACCAAAGCATTTGGCTGTAATGCTAGCCCAGATTACCTGGTGTTCCAATCGGCACCCGTCCCTCACCTTCACCGTTGTGATGCTAGAGTGCACATCTCCCAGGTCGCATGGCAGATGGTCAGCCGTTGGTCTTTCAGGGCAGAGCCATGCCCACTACTGATTTGGCAATTTAGGCCGCTGTTGTGGAGGCTATCCTATACCTCTAAACCAAGTTTCCGCAAGTGGCAGAGAGGCGGGAGTTCTGCTTTTTCCCCCTTGTGACAGAAGCAGGAATTCAGCCTCCTCCCCCAATTCTGGGAGATGACACCACAATCACTCGCCTGGTGCAATATATCACTACTTAGGGGAGGATGATTGCAAAGATGCTTGCCGAGTTTATAACCATGGACAACGATACGGTGCGAGTTGTCACAGAAGCTTATCGTGAGGCTCGTAAATTTGCATCCAAAGCCGTTCGTCCAACGCCGTTCATCCTAGTGCTATCCTCTCAACCTGTGTTGTGGCCTAAGCCAAACATCATCACCCTCGACAAGGCTCTTTACCGGATCCACCAACAGCATTTCCTTGGATCAATTTCAGCCACAACCCCAGCAGCAGAGCCCCAACCCATAGAAGTGTCGGACGATGAAGATGGAGATTGGCTCAGTCTTCGTCCCCTGGGAGAGCCCAGCAAGGCCAGTCCCCAGCATGACCTCAGTCACGCAATCAGTTGTTTATGTGAATAGTTTAGTGTGTTGAGTCATCCTCCAGACGAGGATAGAACCATGGATCACGGAGTGAGTAGTTTCGTTTAGCGTGTAGCGCGTTCGTGCTTTGTTGTATGTTTGTACCATTGTAGCATGTATGAAGTGCTTTATGTATGCTTTCTTGCTTGTTGGTTTTGTTTTTGTTTGTCTCTCTATCAATCGGAAATGTTTGACAGTGGTGGCAATGTGTTTCTAACAAGACTTTAATTAGTAGAGCACATACACTAAACAACATTGACTCATCCCGAGTCTATAATAAAATGCGCGCTGGTGTAGGTATATGTATACCAGGAGTACATATACCCACTACCATTAAAACACCTTAGTATGATTTTTCTGATGTGTTTTTCCTTTGCATATTCATTGTATCTGTGTTCTTGTTAGTTTATATTGTACTGCATACTGCACGCATACCAGTTCACCCACGAGTACATTTAGGGCAGTACTCGAGGGAATGCAAAGCCACATATCCCTCTCTATCTTTGCATACCCCGTGTGCCGGATTTCTAGCCCCAAAGCCTCACAAAGGCATTTACATCTGGCAATAACTCATCTCTAATTATTTTTCCTGATTTCATTTCCGGAGGCACACTGCCAACTTTATTTCACTTGATCCAATACATCTACCCCAATACAGATTTCAACTCTGATTCTACCTCGACACCTACTTTTTCGTGGAGCAATCCGCGGAATTTTCCCGTACCCAAGTGTGCTTCCTGAGCTAGTGCAGCCACCTCATCTGCATCTGGACCCCATCACCACCCTCTTCTCTGCCTTGCATGGTGCAGGCAAGTCGCCATCCCGCTCCACCGCAACACACGATTAGTCCGACGAGGCAATGCGACGGAGGATCAAGCGTGGTGGCGGACCACCCAGTGCACCTTCTTCTCCTGTATCTCGATCCATCGCACCCAGCCGCGCATTGTCCTGAGCTCGATCATTCCTGATGAGTATTAGCAGGAGGATCGACGAGTCGATCAGCGTGCTCAGCAGCGCAGCTAAGAACAACTGCATCACCGCCAAGAAAACCGCCTCGCTGAAGGAGCTCGGCTCGATCTCACACAAACCAAAGAAGTAGTAGAGCGGCATTTGTGTTTGTCCGTTGAAGGAGAGTCACACTGCCATCTTTTATAAACAAACCCCGGTGTACGGTGAGCAAGGTCTAGGAGAACCGCTCGTTGCTCAATCACCGGTGTCCAGGAGGCGAATCCGTGAGCAGTGCCGACGAGGAACTGGTCCGCGACGTGAGTGCTCTCTACACCAGCACCTGCATGCTGCGCACTACAGTACTGGGGTCCTCATCGCCCTAGGAGCTAGATGCGCGATGCGCCAAGCCGCACGCGGAGCAGCGACGAAGAAGAAGCACCAAAGTGGAGGTAGAAGAAAGAGGCTGCCAGTGGGCCCTGGACCCACGTGTCAGCAGGTGAAACCAATGTCTATTGGGGTGCATCCAGCATTTTTCGGGAGTCTGATCTTGATTGCCCCTAGCCGTGGAGGTAACCCTTTCTTGCCCATATTTTCCCCTAGGTGTACCAATTATCGGTATCCCAATTCATCTGTATCTGACCAAAGGGTTAAAATTAACCCAGATGATTTCCCCGGAGTGGTTGTCTTTTCATTGTTGTTGTAACCTTAGGAATCTCGAGGACGAGATTCCTTCAAGGGGGAAGAGTTGTAACAGCCCCAAAATTGGGTTATCATTTTTTGTGCTATTATTCCTTCCTGGCAATCATTTTTCAAATTTTTCTCCTGAGTTTGATGGATTACTCTGACAATTCTTGTCATTCTTAACCTTTCAAAACCTTGCTCATGTCTTTGTTAGTGGGCAAGACCTCATTTGCATCATCCCAAATCCATGAAAAACCCTAATTCCAATTTTTGGAATTTGGATATTTCCTCTGTGCTTGCAAAGGAGCCATCCTTTTTCCTTGATTTGTTTCCTCCTAATTGTTCCCAGACACCCTCCTACCTTTCCAAACATTGGATATGCAAAAATATTGCTAAGTCCGATGCAAAATTTTTCATTTGTGATTTATTCCTTTTCTTGTCTATCTAAGGAATAAAATCTAAAGGCATAGCTAGTCATCTCATAAATTGATAAAAATTTGTGGAGATGATATTTGTGACTAATCTTAGCTCTCGCAAAATTATTGGCCATAATTAAATAAGGAAAATTGGCTTTTCCTATTTTAAGCCAATATTGCATTTTTGCCATTTTCAAAAGGAGCTACCATTTTTATAGCAAGGAATATTCCCAAATAATTTGTGGAACTTGTACTTGCTATATCTTCACCATTTCCATCCAAACCCATCTTTCAAGGGTCATAATTGGAGCACATGATCCAATGCAAGTTTCTGCCCTATCTGGAAATTTTGCAAAGGAAGTGCTTGAAAACTTGATCCTTTTGAACTGAAATTTTGCAAGGTAATTAACATTGATAAATCACCTCTAGATACCCAAAAACCAGCTCAATCCATCTATCCAATCTTCCTGGACATTTTCTCAAGTTTTTGTTCAGCTTGCTTGTCTATGAGGGAAGTACCTTCATAGATGATCAAAATGAGCTGAAACTTTTCCAGCAGTCTCTAATGACCATATAATCGCCCTCCTCCAAGATTCATCTCATTCCATTGATCCATGTGAGCCCAGGATCAATTCTTTGTTTCTATCCAAATTTTCAGTTCGTGAAGCAAGTATATTTTATCTTGCTCCATTATGGCTGAAAATTTTCCCAAGTATTCTCCTACTCCTATAACCAATCTCCACAAAAGTTTGGCTCATCTAAGTTAGCCATTTGCCCTGAGGATTTTTCTCATGTTTCTGGGCAGAAATAATAGCTTTGAAGGAAGTACCATTTTGGCCAGCCCATTTGGTATGAAATTTTTATAGCATCAATGTATGCCAAAATCACCAGGCTTTGCCAAGTTTTAGCCCAATCTAACACTCCTAGTGAGTGTTACTTCATGCTTTAGCTTCTGGGCCAGATTTGACAGTTGCACTGCAACTATGTTAAATTCTTGTCCTAATGCCCTCATAATTCCCAGGACCATAGTCCTTACTAGCCTAAACCTCCCAGACATCAAGTTTCCTTTTTAACCTCTTTGGTTTTATCTCTAGAATGTGGTCAAGTTTGCTACAACAAACTTGTGAAGCTTAGTTTACTCGGCTCCTTTTCTCTTTGCATGATTCTTTACCGTAGTAATACTTTGCCTTGGATGGACTACGTTGTAGACATGGTTTGGCATGGAGTAGAATGCCAGAGCGTGCGTTGTCCTTGGTGACCACGGGCAATGCCAGCGAAAACAGATAAACCGCTCCGGCTGGTTCTTGCTCGTCCCTCCGTGTCCTGTAGCTCGGCATCGTCGTCGCCGTTCCCCTGGACCCCTCTCGCCCTCCGTTTTCTTCTTCGGCGCATTGTTACAACGACCAAACAATGATCCCCGTGGCCATTGTTGCCTTCCTTGCTACTGTCCTCTTCCTCCTCTTGTTAGCGAGCGTTGCCCGACTCCATGTGCTCTTGCGCGTCGTCCGCATCCCCCTCATCGCCTTCCAACTCCTCCCCATGAGCCTTTGCCGTGCTTACCGACACAATGCCCCTCGCCGATGCACAGACACGTCGCCAGCCGCCAGCTCTCCCTGTGGCTATAACTAGCCCTCCCGAGCTCCCTCGCAGTCCACAACCCTCCCCTCAGCCACTCATTCCTCCCCGGAATCCCTCTCCGATCCCCACCAACGCCATGGCCACCGCCTCAGCTCTTCTTGAGTCTGGCATCACCGAGCTTTCTCCCTCGGCTCCTCCACCAACAGAGCATTCCCCAAGGTCCGGCGAGCCTCCCAGTAGCCTCGGCCCTTCCCCTCCCCTACCGTAGCGCCTACCTCGCCGGTGGCAGAAGCCCATCTCCGCCACGGCCCCTGCTGCTCCCCTCCCAGCGCTCCTCGCTGGAAACGGAGTCCACCCCGAGATGCGCCTCTTCCTCCTGAGCATCTAGGCAGGTTTCCCGTCGCGAATGGTGGCTGAACGCGCCGACGATCGCCATCGGGATGTCCGCCCCCCTCGGCCACGCTCACGCTCCCTCGGCTCCGAACTTGCATGTTGACTTTGCTTGCACCTTGTGTGTGTGTAGTTGCAGTAATTTCTTATCTGTCTCGCCTGCAGTTATTTTAGTTATGCTATATGTTCTATTGTGTGCCATGTTATGCTTACCTTTCATGATATCTTTTGCTATGCTAGTTAGTATGTTGTTAATGATAATATCATGTCTCTATTCTGGATTAGTTTCATGCTTGTAGTATTGATGTTACGATGGTTTTGTTGCATTGTTTCGCATTGCTGATAGAGGCAAAGGTGTCCCGATGTTTCGATGAGATGGTGGCTATCGTTTTCTGTGGGAGTCGACCTTGACGATCCGACTACGAACGTGCGAGACGACACGCCTTAGCAATCGCTAAACCAACTTCCAAGGAGTTATTGACCACGCCGGAGCACGATCAACCTGACCACGAGGGCCTGTTTCCTGCGAGCAAACGAAGAACCAGCAAGAAACTGAGATTGCAATCTGGATATTGCGAATATAAGATGAAAGCTTTATTGATCAAGGTGGGGTTCTGTGACGTCTTGGTCTGGTCGTTGGACACAAACGAAGTACGAGAAGTTGCAGCTATGGCGAACTTTTAATCTAAACAAAACCCAAAGTCTAAACGACGCCCTAAGGGCTGTATATATGGAGGAAGAGAGGGGAATTTCATGGCCCTTGAGGGTGGGGTCCGAAACCAACCCTAACTCTTGTTTCCCCACACATACGGACTCTAAAAATAGCCTATACTTAAGTATTTCGAAATTACATGGGCCTGGCCCATTAATAAGGTGACGCAGCACCTAGAATAGCCTATGGACGAATATTATGAAGTGGCATCTTGTATATTTCGTCCATGGCTTCATGCACTCCTTATGGCGGCTTCAAAGTCCTGAAATCATCACTTGTAACTCCGTTCTTGATCCCCTTGCGCATGCCATCAACTCCATGCGTGTTCTTGCTCCAATGTTCATCCTTCTCCAAGCTAGGCCCTTCATTTGAAAGCAAAACAAATGTATCCAATTTAGGCAGCATCATAATCTCATGAACATGAGAATCATTACCAAGAAACGAAAGTACCTGGTAATTTAATTGGCGTGCGCGAGCTCTAGTAATTGGTCCAGTATATGTAACAGTAGGGGCTGTGGGTGTAACAATGGTATTGATGTCCTCATCAATTGCCGTGTTCCATATGCTATAGTTGTGCACTTGAGAAGCTTGGTATTTTGTTAAATCATTTGTATGTTGCATGCTCATTATTACATTCATGCTAATATGCTCATGATGATGGAGAAGATAATAAGATGAATTAATAATAACAAACCTCCTCCGTCCTCGATGGGACCGAGTCATAGTGCCACCAAATCGAATTTTTCCAGTGCAACCACATTTGTATTTTTGGGAATGCCTTACTGCGATCTATTGTCATGCCTCTCGCCGGTGCCTCCAACGAGGGAAGGTTATGGGCGCGCGCTACCCTGATTAGGTAGGCAGACATAAGCCTTGTGAGCCCGAGTTTGGTTATGTGCACATGTCCCCATTTGGGACCGTTTTTGTTTTGCCACGACAGTCGCCGTTTCCCACGATAGTGGCCGTTTGCCACGACGGTGGCCACGATGCCTTTGGTAGGCACGGGGCCACCCATGACTTAGCCCAGAGGAGAGTTAGTCGGAGTGGCCGGGAGAGTGTCATGGGCAATGGGTCGGTTTCGTCGGAACGCTATTGTTCCACCCGAATGGGAGTGCGAGGCCATGGGTTCCATGGTGTGGGTACAGTGCGCTACCTCTAGAGAGTGTTTATTAAGTCTGTCGATAGCAGCATAGTTCGTAGTAGGTCACACTATCGAGTCTTGGTCGAAATGGAGGATAAACCTGAAATAACTAAGTGGGTGAATAATGTGTAACACTTAATGTGGTGACTTGGACTACGAGATAGTCAGGAGAAGTCACGGTGATGTTTTGATATGATCACGAGGCGAGGTCTCGATGAGTGTTGAACCAAGTTTGGTTTTGTTTGTGATCCGTGAATGATCACCATTTGGTTGAGAAGCAACTCGTTGGGAAGAGAGTCCGAGGGACTCGGTGCACAAGTTTGGTTGCATTGCATGAGTAATATGTTTGCATTTAAAGAACCATGGCAGAACAGAAGATGGTTGCATAAATTTAACATGTTATGACTGTATTGGATACGACCAGTAGTTCATATTCAGCATAGTTTCATGATGCCATGCCAGGTCTTGATTGAACTTATGCCATGCTTTGAAATGCCATGTTATGGTTAAGGTGCAATACTATGTCTTGTGTTTCCATATTAGAAGTAAGTTTGATATGCCATGTTATTACCATGATAGTAGATGCCATGATGTTGTTCATGCTTATTTTAATCCATGACTCTAGTTAATATCATGCCATGTTTAGCTTCATGCTTATTTTGATCCATGGTTCTTGATTTGTCTTCTGTTTGTTTGGATGTTATATAATTGGTTGTCTTGCAAGTACATTCAATGTACTGACCTGGCGTGTCATGCCAATTTTGTAGCTCGTGCCCAAATTGTTCGCTTGTTCCATCTATTAGGCCGTAATCTTGCTAGTCCTGTGAGTTGTGGAGCCCAGCCAGAATCGATGAGCTGCCAAACAAAGACTTCCGCCGCCTTTTTAAATAGCCTTGGAGTTATTCCAGATGACTGTATTCATCAATGATGTAATTCTATATACATGTATTTGATGAATATTATTGTACATCGAATGTTGTGTCATGGATATGTCATGCGTTGGGTGTTATCCTGGGCTGACGTGTTATCGGAGTGCCACATGGAGAGGCTTGGCGTCCTTGTGACGTGGAGTTTGTGCTCTACGTACTTTCTCGAAATACCCGGCATGTCCTTTGGGGTCCATGCGAAGATATCCCAATTCTCACGAAGGAAGTCGACGAGCTCGCCTTCCTATTTACTCTTGAGGCGAGTGCCAACGACAACATACTTCCTGCAACTGGGGTCTTCCGGGTTCAGCTTGACATTCTTGGTCCCCTTGGAGGGCTTGAACGAGGCCTCATCGGTCGGCTCCTTGGCCGGGGCCGGCACGGCCGACATCTCGTTACCTAGCGCGACGATCCAGTCGAGCTAGCGCCGCTCCTCGGCTATGACCAGCGACAAGGCCAAGTTGGCACCATCTCGGGCACACTCGAGGGACTTCCGGTAGTAGCCGGTGATGGCGATGAGGTCCTTCGGACCCGGTAGCTTCATCTTCAGATAGGCATAGTGGGGGACTGCCATCAACATGGCGAGTGCAGGCTAGCCCAACAGTGCATGATACGTGCTGGATAGGTCCACCACCTCGAACCAGAGCGGCTCGTGTCGGAAGTGGTTTCTGTTGCCGAACAGGACATCGAGCCGGATCCAGCCGATCGGGGAGCAAGAGAGGCCGGGTAAGATGCCATGGAAAATCGTCCGGGTTGGCTCCAAGTCTTTGGCCTCGAGGCCGAGCATGGTCATGGTGTCGCGGTAGAGGATGTTAATACTACTGCCGCCATCGATGAGGACCCAGGAGAACTTGCATGTGCGCCGGCGTGCTACTATGGCAGGGTTGAGGACGAGGATGCAGCCACCCGGGTTCGGCATGATGTCCGGGTTGTCTTCCCGGGTCCAGGTGACCAGGCGCTTCGACTAGTGCGTGTACTCCGTCTTGGCCGGGATGACGGTGTTCACCTCCGACCGCCCGGAGCAGGCGCTCGCTACGCTTGCCATCACCGAGGCTAGTGAAGACTACGTAGCTCACATTCTGGTCGGGGTAGACGTCATCACGCATTGCGCCGCCAGCCGGAGGCAGGGGAGGAGGAGGCGGAGGCGGCTGCCCCGCACCCAGAGCCAGGGCCGGAGGAGGTGGGACGTCGCCTCACATGAGCCAGGGATGGAGGAGGCGGGACGGAGTTGGGGCTGAAGCATGTGTGTGGGAGGCTTCACGCCGCTGCAGTGCTTGCAGGGAGCGTCGAACATCTCCTCGAAACTCATGGCGGCTTGCCACGCCGTCTTGCAGGTTTGCCAGCGTTTGGCGGCCGGCTCGGCCGCGGGGCCTACTCTGCGGCCACGACGAGCCGGTTGTTATGGTGCTGAGCCGGCTGGCCGGCCTTGCTCTTGTTGTTCTACTGGTTGTTCTGTTGTGGGCTGCCTTCGCCAGCCGGCTTGGGAGGGGGAACCGGCTTCGCCTTGCCGGCTTCGTCCAGCGCCACTTGGATCTTCATGGCGGAGTCAGCATTGGCATACTTGTCCGCCGTCACCACGAGCGCGGCCATGGTGGCCGGCTCGGAGTGCAAGAGCTTGTGCTTGAGGAGGGTGCCATCCTAGCACCCGCTGACGAAGTATTGGATGGCATGTACTTCATGGACGCCCTCGCAGCTGTTCCGGAGCTCGGTCCAGCGCGAGTGGTACTCGCGTCCGGTCTCCATCGGCCCCTGCATGCACATGGTGAGCTGGCTGGGGTAGCCGGGTCGCTTGTAGTGCCAATGAAGTTACGGATGAAGGCCTGCTCGAAGTCGACCCATACATTGATGCTGCCCGCCGGCAGGCTGTTCAACCACGTGCGAGCCGAACCCTGGAGCATGAGCGGAGCATAGCGCACGGCGGGACGACGGTTGCCGCCCGTGATGCTGATGGTGGTGGTGTAGTCGATGAGCCAGTCCTCCGGCTTGACAGTGCCGTTGTACTTGGGGGTGTCGCGAGGGAGCGTGAATCTCTTATGGAAAGGCTCATCCCGGATGCGCAGACCGAAGCAAGCCGGACCAACGGCATTGTTCTCCTCCAGCTCCAGGGAGAGGGCAAGCTGGTCGAGGCTATGGCAGGCATCGGTGTCGTCGCTGGCGCGCGGGCCCAGCCGGCTGGCGATTGCGCCGCGGGGGTCGGGTCAGCTGAAGCCGGATGTCGGCTGGGTTGCGGGGGAGGATCATGTCGGCGTAGGTCTTCGGGGGCCGGCACGTCGCCCAAGCCGCAGACAGTTGTCGGAGCATGGTTGCGCCGGGTCCGGTGCGGCCGAAGTGTGCTTCACTAGGTGGCGAAGATGTCGTGTTCTGCTGGTCCTCGGGACTGTTGTTGTGGATCGTGCCAGACCCGGCCGGCTTGGCGAGTTGTTTGAGGTGGTCCTGTTGGGCGTTGGCCGCGTCGAGGAGGTCGTTCACCCGCTTCAGGCGGTCTTTCAGCTCGTCATCGGCGAGCTGGTCCAGGCCAACCGCGGCTACCTAGGCGGCACACATGTTATTCATGGGGGTCTCGTAGACGGGAGGGATTGCGCCGAAGGCGCGGCCGGTCGCACCGCCCCGGGCCCACACATCGGCGACCCGGCTCGACTCAGCCGTGGCGGGCGTGAAGTCATAGGCGGCGTTGCACTCCAGCTGAGCGGAGTCTAGGCGGCGCTGCATGGCAGTGAGCATCTCAGACATGTCCAGAAGGCGACGGCAGTCCTCCTCGAGCCAAGACCGAGTGTCGGCGATGTTGGAGGCGTCGACGTCAGTGGTTATGGAAACACGAAGGCTCTGCATCGTGGCGCACAATAGGTTCGGCGGGTTGGCACGATCTGCTGTGGCCCTGGCTTCGGCGGCCTTCCTCACCGTGCTGGACGAAGTTGAAGCGCCGATGTCGGTGATGAATACCTCTATGCAGAGGTCCATCGCCCTGGCGGGAGCGTCATCGCCGGGGGAGATGGGGGCGTCAGAGATGTCATGTAACTCGTTGGGGTACTCATCAGCCGCGAGCGCATCGGAGATGCGCAGCGCGACAAAGGAGGTGGCGAGCGCGTCGATGACGTCATACGTCAGCGTGAAGGGCTCATCGGTGTCGGAAAGGTGCCCCGTCTGTAACATGTCTCCGGCCAGAACCTTGAGCTGCCCCACGGTGGGCGCCAACTATCATGGTGGGCGCACGGCAGATGCCAAGGGATGGCCAAAGAGAGGAGGAGGCTCGAGGGCACCGGTGGGCTCCGGAGGCGAGGTCGGCATGAGCGAGCGAGGGACGCAAGGTATACCCAGGTTCGGTGCTCTCCGGAGAGATAACACTAGTCCTACCAAGTGTGGTTTATATGAAACAGTACAGAGTTGCTCCTCAAGCTGTATGAAGGAAGAAGGAAGATGGGCCAATGTAACATCCCAAATTTTCAATTTGGAATGTTATACATTAGATCATCATTGCATATCATATTTTATTTTTGCATTTTGGTTGATCCTAGAAAATTCTACACAACTCAAGGACCCATGGAGAGAGTTGGGGATTTCGTTATTTTCATATTTGAGTTTTCTCAAATTTTGAGAATAGGATCAATTGGTTTTATTTATTTTATCATCAATTATTTCTATTACATAAATATGAGAGAGGGAATAAAATGACTTTCCCAAAATAGAGAAATGTTGAGGATTTAATAATAAAATCAAACAAGATTTTATTTCAGAGTTTTTCGGTGTTTTATTTGAATTTAGGAAAAATGTGCGTTTTTCAAAATTGCATTTAGGCCCCAAATAAATGTTCACTTTGTCGGTCTTGATTTTAGAAACCCGGGAAAATTTATTTCAGGATTTTTGGAATCCGTTTAGTATTTCTTTTTATTTTTTTTCCGAGCGGAAATAAATTTAAAAAAAGAGAGGAAAAAACTATCAGTTTTCGTCGGTTTAATAGATTCAGTTTTTTTAAATAGATCAGTTTTTCTGGTTTATTTATTTTAGCGAGCGTTCGTCGTTTTTCTTTTTCTCGGATTAAATCTGCGATTTTTCTGATCGTGATTCCTGATCCGATTTTCGTTTTAGTTTAACTTTTCGCTTGTTTATCGGAATCAAGCGATTCAAGCGCCTAGAGTTTCGTCTCAAAACCCTCTATCCGTTTAATCAACTTAAACAAGATTTTGCTACTGTAAAATTTTCCCTAGATCCAGATTACTAGAACGAAGTTGTTTTCTTCCGCCGTTTGACTTTCGTTGCTTCGTTCGATTTGATTCTTTTTGCCAACCGGAGTTCTTAAGTTGAACCTTCTGGTTAGATATCTTATTTGAGTTTTACCTGTGCATTAGTTAAGTACTTATTGTATGCTTGTTTGTTTGTCTGCGATAGAGTATCCGGAGTGCGCCGCCTGTTACTTCGAATCGCTAGGTTTCCCGGATCATCAGCAAGGCAAGTAACACTTTGATCATACCTTTTCTACTACCCAGTTTTATTGCATTAGATCAATCCTCACACATTGCATGATTAGGATCTAATTAAATTGTGGGATGGGAAGTAGATGAGGTAGTACCTATTACCTGTTTATTATCAAACCTTTGGGAGTTACTTCTATGTTTGCTTATTATGCCATGCTATGCTAGTAGACGTGGATTGGGTGAGTGATATCCATGACAGATGTGAGATTGATAATTAATGGTTTATCTAAGGTGGCAACTTAAACACACATCTGGGTGGATTGAGGCACCTGGGTATTCCAGGACTTGCCTGTTTTCTTTTGGACCGCCACCCAGGCTCAAAGGGATCATGAGACTATTCATACTAGAAATTTCCGTGTGCAGCCACAAGCTATTATGGGCTCTAGCATAGTTGACTAAGTTATGCGAACTCTTACAGTGGTAGACTAGCAGATGTAGGGGATGTAGGTGGTACGGTCTACCCGATCGTAAGGTGCTAGCGCTTCTGAAAGACTATGTCTCGGTCATCCGTCTTCTCAAACACCATGTAGTGCGAGAAAACAAACGGAGGTGATCGAGTCTTGTGGGGAAAAGTGCGCAAACCTCTGCAGAGTGTAACAAACTAATCATGGTTAGCCGTGTCCCCGGTTATGGACATCTTGAGTATCTAGTACTTGGATTATCATGTGAATCTCAACATGTTACTCTGAATTAATTTTGTTGGGTTATGTTTAATGATGATTCTTAATTGGGATTGAGAATGCTGTCAACCATTCTCAATGTTTAACAACCACCTTGATAGTAATTAAAATTTTATTCCTTTGAAGTAGGGAAAAATTGGCTTTATGCAAAACTGTAACCATAGAGCTTTCCACCAGCCAAATATGCATATAGTATAGCTGTTTCATTCCATTACTCTCTATGTGTTACCTTGCCAGCATATTCCATGTGCTGACCCGTTTTTGGGCTGCAACGTTAATGTTGTAGACTTTTCAGACGACGATTAAGGAGTTTTTAGGTCGTGGTTCTATACTCAGTGATGCCGTTGGAGTTGATGGACTCACTTATCTTCCAAGCCTTCCACTGCTATTGTTATTAGATGGACTTAAGCCATATTTATTGTAATAAGTTCTCTTTTGATACATTCGATGTAATAAGTGTGTGATTGCTACTCTGCTATAAATCCTCCAAGTACTGTGTGGTGTCAGCATTACTGATCCAGGGATGACACCGGAGCACAGAGATCAGACTGTTTGAGGTCTGGTCGCTACAGAGATGGTATCAGAGCACACGCTGACTATAGGACACGACCACTAAGCTAAAGACCTAGATCACTACTCACTCTCTTCTCTTGTGACCTCTCATCTTTTCTATTCTTTAGGATGGCGGATGCAAGGAACAAGTTTACGCAACCGGATGAAGATGCACCCTTCGGACGCCACTTGAAGGAAGTCACTAGATACCTGAACATAGGAGTACCAAGCTTCACGGGAACTTACAACGCCACTTTACCTGAAGAAGAGCGCTGGATGATTCAAGTTCAAGTTCCAGGAAGGACGTTCATGCCAGTCACTGAGCCCATAGAATTTTATTTTGATGCACCAACTTGGAGTCTAGGAAAGAGCATGGTAGCTCACATCACCATGGGACGCATTGGAGAAGTCTAACACAAGGATCTCAGGGATACTATCTACCAGATTTGTGGGCACCGAGATGAACACTGGGAGATGATCAGCACCAGGAATGATAGATCAATTGCAGCTTTTATCCAAGAGTTAAACCAGCACATTCGATGACAGGAGAACCAGATGTGCGCCGACATGATATATCTGAAGAAGGCTAAGACCAGAATCAAGGAACTGGAGGAAGAACTCAAGGGTACACGTGAAGATTATGAAGAGGAAATTGACGTATTGGTGGATAAGAATGCCGACCTAACAAAGAAGATTGGAATATTTATGGGAGGCCCGACGCCAGTAGAGGAAGACGAAGAACCCAAGGAGATTAGCCCGGAAGACTACATCATCATCGACGGCACCGACTCGGAAGCAGATAGTAGCGATGATGACTATGTTGATGAAGCTGGAGCAGATATTATGGAGTCAACAACCGTAGAATATTTCTAATAGACCACCTCACCAGTAGTAGTAGTCCACCATGTAAATATAGTAGTCCAAGCACTTTTGCGATAGTTAGATCGATTGTATCCCTTTGGTTGATTGATTGAAGTAAATTGTTTTCTTTTGCCTCATGTGCATATGGGTAGTGTTTTCTCTTTAGACGCTCTCTATTCTTATATCTCATCTTTTCTAAACCCTCAGATGCCTCCGAGACGTGACCCCGGATTTGCCTTTCCACCGGAGCTCACCCAGTTGATCCAGCAGCAGAACACATTGATGCAGTTGCTAGTCTAGAATCAGAATCAGGGGAACACAACAACAACCCACCACCACCACCACCTGTTGACCACTTAGCCCGTTTTCTTAGGCTAAATCGGCCGGTGTTTTCCAGTAGCACCAAGCCGATAGTAGCAGATGATTGACTCCGCAAGATATCTAGGGAGTTGACCACAGCAGGATGCACAGATGCGGAGAAGGTGAAGTTTGCCGCACATCAGTTAGAAGGACCCGCAGCATCATGGCGGGAGAATTTCATAGCCACCTTCCCAGTCGACACTGTCACATGGGACCAGTTTCAGCAGGCTTTCCGTACTGCCCATGTTTCAGCAGGAGCTATGTCCATGAAGAAGCGTGAGTTTCGTAACTTGCGCCAAGGAGGACGGACAGTTGGCCAGTATGTGGAGGAGTTTAGTAAGCTAGCACGTTATGCCCCAGATGACGTTGCTACGGATGCAGCTAAACAAGAGAAGTTTCTGGAAGGACCGAATGATGAGTTGAGCATGCAGTTGATGGTAGCCACCTTCAACAACTACCAGGAGTAGGTAGATCGTGCTCTTATGATTGAAGGGAAGCAGCAGCAAATTGAGAATCACAAGAGGAAGTATGGACAAGGAAAGTACAATTCAGGAGCTCAGCAGAAGCCACATTTTACCCCTAGACCGGGAGGACATTTTCAGCATACCCATGGGGGAGGTAGCTCGCACAATCACAATGGCACTAAGAATGGTAATGGCAATGGAGGAAGCAACGGCCAGAACCGCACCAACCCATCAACCCCAGCCAAGAAGGACTTGAGCCAAGTCACTTGCTATAAGTGTTCGAAGCCAGGACATTATGCCAATGAATGTCCTGAAGGCCAAAATGGCAATGGAAGTTCTGGGAAGAAGCCGAACCCTTTCAACAGGGGACAGGTGAACCACATTAGCGTGGTGGAGGTTGAAGCTCAGCCCGATGCAGTAATAGGTAAGTTTTTGGTTAAGTCATTTACTGCATTCGTTCTTTTTGATACTGGTGCATCGCATTCATACATCTCAAGGGGATTTGTGGATAAGTATAACCTACCAACCCAAGCCCTTAGGTCACCCATGTTAGTAACCTCGCCAGGAGCAGAGTATGTGGCTAGTCTATGGTGTGATCGGTTACCATTAAGGATTGGTAACTATGTTTTTCCCTCAGACCTAGTAGTATTGGAATCTCAAGGATTGGATGTGATATTAGGCATGGATTGGTTATCAAAGTATGAAGGGAATATTGAGTGTGCTAGTAAGTCAATTTTGCTTACCACACTAGAAGGGAGAAGGATCAAGTATGTATCCCGGCATGTGCCAAAGAGGACCCAAGTAAATTGCCTAACAGGAGTTGTGCAGGAGGAAGTACCAGTGGTAAGGGATTTCCCTAACGTATTTCCAGAAGAGTTGCCAGGCATGCCGCCAGATAGAGATATTGAGTTTTTGATTGAGCTATTGCTAGGCACTGGGCCACTATCACATAGACCATATAGGATGCCAGCAAAGGATTTGGTGGAAATTAAGAAGCAGATTAAGGAGTTACTAGATAAGGGATATATTCACCCAAGTTCTTCGCCTTGGGGATCGCCAGTACTTCTAGTGGAGAAGAAGGATGGATCATTAAGGATGGTTGTTGATTATCGAGGATTGAATGAAGTAACGATCAAGAACAAGTACCCACTACCAATGATCAACGATCTGTTTAATCGATTGCAAGGAGCTAAAGTATTTTCCAAGATCGATTTGTGATCAGGATACCACGAGTTGAAGATTCGTGAACAGGATATTCCGAAGACAGCTTTAACCACCAGGTATGGGCTGTATGAGTATACCGTTATGTCATTTGGCCTGACTAACGCGCCTGCCTATTTTATGAACATGATGAACAAAGTGTTTATGGAGTTTTTGGATAAGTTCGTCGTAGTGTTCATTGATGATATCCTGGTATATTCGAAGAATGAAGAGGAGCATAAGGAGCATTTGCGTTTGGTACTTGGAAAGCTCAGAGAACACCAATTATATGCCAAGTTCAGCAAATGTGAATTTTGGATGAAGGAAGTAGGATTCCTCGGACACGTTATATCCGGAGAGGGTATAGTAGTAGATCCCACTAAAGTTGAAACCGTGACCAAGTGGGAAGCCCCAACAACAGTTGGAGAGATCCAGAGTTTTCTTGGACTCGTAGGATACTACCGGAGGTTTATTGAGAATTTCTCAAAGATTGCGAAGCCTATGACGGAGTTGTTGAAGAAAGATACCAAGTTCATATGGACGGAGGAGTGTGAGGCTAGTTTTCAGGAGTTGAACAAACGCTTGGTTACCTCACCAGTGTTGATTTTTCTAGACCAGACCAAAGATTATGAGGTGTATTGTGACGCTTCACGTCGAGGACTCGGAGCAATGCTTATGCAGGAAGGGAGAGTTGTTTCATATGCCTCAAGACAACTGAAGCCCCATGAGTTGAATTATGCCACGCATGATTTGGAGTTAGCAGCTGTAGTGCATGCATTGAAGACATGGAGACATTTCCTCATTGGAAACCATTGTGACGTGTACATGGATCATAAGAGTTTGAAGTACATTTTCACACAGAAGGAGTTGAATCTCAGACAAAGGAGATGGTTGGAGCTTATCAAAGATTATGATATGAAATTGCACTATCACCCCGGAAAGGCTAATGTAGTAGCTGACGCGTTAAGCCGTAAGAGCCATGTCAATACGTTAATGATGGGAGGGATACCCAAGGAGTTAGCAGAAAATCTTCGTGAACTATGTGTGGAAATAGTTCTGAGAGGCTATGTGGCAGCACTAGAGATTCAGTCAACTTTGATGGATAGAATCAGAGAAGCTCAGAAAACTGACAGAGAGATTGCCGCTATAAAGGAGAAACTGAGCAAAGGAAAAGCTAATGGATTTCGTGAGGATGAGCACGATACCCTATGGTTTGAAGACCGTGTTTACGTGCCCAATAACCCGGAGATCAGGAAGTTGATTTTGCAAGAGGCACACGATTCACCGTATTCAATTCACCCAGGAAATACCAAGATGTATTTGGATTTGAAGGATATTTTCTGGTGGACAGGAATGAAGAAGGATATTGCGGAGTATGTAGCAGTTTGTGATGTATGCCAGAGAGTAAAGGCAGAGCATCAGAAGCCAGCAGGATTGTTACAACCATTGTCGATACCCAAATGGAAGTGGGATAAGTTAGGCATGGATTTTATCACGGGATTGCCCAGGACTCGTTCAGGCTATGACTCAATTTGGGTTGTAGTAGATCGATTGACGAAAGTAGCTCATTTGATCCCAGTAAAGACCACTTACACCAGTGCTAAGTTGGCAAAGATATACATGACCAGAATAGTATGTCTGCATGGAGTTCCGAGGAGTATCGTATCAGATAGAGGAACCCAGTTTACCTCAAAGTTCTGGAAGCAGTTGCACGAAACTTTGGGTACCAGGCTAGAATTCAGTACAGCTTTTCATCCACAGACAGATGGACAGACCGAGAGAGTAAATCATATTTTGGAGGATATGCTGAGAGCTTGTGCGCTAGATTATGGATCTAGTTGGGACGATAATTTGCCATATGCAGAGTTCTCTTACAACAACAGTTACCAAACCAGTTTTATACGGAAGGAGGTGCAGGACACCGCTGTCGTGGGACGAAGTCGGAGACCGCCAGTTATTTGGACCTGACTTGATTAAAGAGTCTGAACAGAAGGTGAAATTGATTCGCGATAGGCTCAAGATAGCCCAGTCCAGACAGAAGAGTTATCCAGATTCTAAACGCAAAGAGACAGTTTACGAAGTCGGAGATAGAGCTTATCTTCGAGTATCTCCACTTCGGGGAACAAAGCGTTTTGGAGTTAAAGGGAAGTTAGCGCCACGATTTGTAGGACCATAACGAGTTTTGGAACGTATGGGAGAAGTGGCCTACAAGTTGGAATTGCCCGAAGGATTGTCAAGAGTACATGATGTGTTCCACGTTTCTCAGTTAAAGAAGTGTCACACGGAGATGGCTGACGTACCGTTGAGAGATACAGTGCCTTTGGAAACTATTCAGTTGGATAACGATTTGACCTACGAGGAGAAACCAGTTAAGATCCTCGAGTTTGCCAGCCGAGTTACTTGCAGCAGGGTTATAAAGTTTTGCAAAGTTCAGTGGAGCCACCACATGGAGGATGAAGCCACCTGGGAGCGAGAGGAAGATTTGCTCAAAGACCACCCTCACCTATTTTCTAGCCAACCCGAATCTCGAGGGCGAGATTCATCTTAAGGGGGTAGGTTTGTAACATCCCAAATTTTCAATTTGGAATGTTATGCATTAGATCATCATTGCATATCATATTTTATTTTTGCATTTTGGTTGATCCTAGAAAATTCTACACAACTCAAGGACCCATGGAGAGAGTTGGGGATTTCGTTATTTTCATATTTGAGTTTTCTCAAATTTTGAGAATAGGATCATTTGGTTTTATTTATTTTATCATCAATTATTTCTATTACAAAAATATGAGAGAGGGAATAAAATGAATTTCCCAAAATAGAGAAATATTGAGGATTTAATAATAAAATCAAACAAGATTTTATTTCGGAGTTTTTCGGTGTTTTATTTGAATTTAGGAAAAATGTGCGTTTTTCAAAATTGCATTTAGGCCCCAAATAAATGTTCACTTTGTCGGGCTTGATTTTAGAAGCCCGGGAAAATTTATTTCGGGATTTTTGGAGTCCGTTAATATTTCTTTTTATTTTTTTTCCGAGTGGAAATAAATTTAAAAAAATGATCGGTTTTTGTTGGTTTAATAGATTCGGTTTTTTTAAATAGATCGATTTTTCCGGTTTATTTATTTTAGCGAGCGTTCGTCGTTTTTCTTTTTCTCGGATTAAATCCGCGATTTTTCTGATCGCGATTCCTGATCCGATTTTCGTTTTAGTTTAACTTTTCGCTCCTTTATCGGAATCAGGCGATTCAAGGGCCTAGAGTTTTTTCTCGAAACCCTCTATCCGTTTAATCAACTTAAACAAGATTTTGCTACTGTAAAATTTGCCCTAGATCCAGATTACTAGAATGAAGTTGTTTTCTTCCGCCGTTTGACTTTCGTTGCTTCGTTCGATTTGATTCTTTTTGCCAACCGGAGTTCTTAAGTTGGACCTTCTGGTTAGATCTCTTATTTGAGTTTTACCTGTGCATTAGTTGAGTACTTATTGTATGCTGGTTTGTTTTTATGCCATAGAGTATCCGAAGTGCGCCGCCTGTTACTTCGAATCGCTAGGTTTCCCGGATCATCAGCAAGGCAAGTAACACTTTGATCATACCTTTTCTACTACCCAGTTTTATTGCATTAGATCAACCTCACACATTGCATGATTAGGATCTAATTAAATTGTGGGATGGGAAGTAGATGAGGTAGTACCTATTACCTGTTTATTATCAAACCTTTGGGAGTTACTTCTACGTTTGCTTATTATGCCATGCTATGCTAGTAGACGTGGATTGGGTGAGTGATATCCATGACAGATGTGAGATTGATAATTAATGGTTTATCTAAGGTGGCAACTTAAACACACATCTGGGTGGATTGAGGCACCTGGGTATTCCAGGACTTGCCTGTTTTCTTTTGGACCGCCACCCAGGCTCAAAGGGATCATGAGACTATTCATACTAGAAACTTCCGTGTGCAGCCACAAGCTATTATGGGCTCTAGCATAGTTGACTAAGTTGTGTGAACTCTTATAGTGGTAGACTAGCAGATGTAGGGGATGTAGGTGGTACGGTCTACCCGATCGTAAGGTGCTAGAGCTTCTGAAAGACTATGTCTCGGTCATCCGTCTTCTCAAACACCATGTAGTTCAAGGAGTCACAAGCCCTCTTGTTGGTAAGACAAGGGACAAGGTAACGTAATGCTTTCATGGACAACATCATGTGTGAATTTCACTCTATGTCTATGGATATCCTTGTATGTTCCTTGTGGGACTAACCCATGCAGGTATTGAAAGTGCAACTCACTCCAATGGATTGCTCCAAATGATCTACATCAACATTGAGCATCTACATCTTCAACACCTACATGAAGTCATCATCGACAAAACCCAAGGTTAGTTCATCCCTCTTAGCGGGGATATCACATCTAGGGGGAGCTTTTCTACAAAGAATTGAGCTAGCAGCTCTAATGGTGTGAACACAACAATGCGTTATGTAAAGGTGGTAAGCCCACTTGTGCTTAAACGATGAGTATGACCTATGATCAAATTTTCTCATTTGACTCCTCAGTCAATATACTCATATATAGATGACCTAGTCATCGCCAATTATTTGATAGATGCTAGAGTGTTTGTGCATGCTTTGTCACATATTTTATTTGCTATCTTATTGTGTGAGAATGTTGATTGCATATTTTCTCATTCAAGGACATCCATTTGTTGCTTTGGTTGTTTTTCTTTATCTTTTACAAATGGATGGACAAGAATGCCTAAGTACTCCCTCTAGCTACATATGCTTTTCTTGTCTCAAACTCTATTCATGCTACATCACAAAGTTTGAACAAGTCAAATTCAGACCCTCCGGGTGAGGAGTACTCGGAGTCACTGATCCGTCAAGGGCTTAATTTCCAAAACCTCTTAGTGTATTTCGGTCTGACCAAGCTATTCCATTCGGTCATACTGAATTCAAAGTTGATCTAGTTTTTGATCTCGGTGCAACCAATTTGAACCCTTCGGCCTCACCGAGTTGCAACAACCGCTTGCTATTCTGCATCTCGGTACCACTTAGTTGTTCCACTTGATCCCACCGACAGGGTCTGGATATATATACCCGGGTTGAAAATTTGGAAATTTATCCAAAGCCCTCCGCCCGCGCCTGTCCAACTCTGTCGACTCGTGGTCTCCGGATCGTCTCCTCGTCTCCCGGGACCTCCTACCGCTGGTGTTCGCTGCCGTCAACGAAAATCTTCGCCGCCGTTGTCGCTCTAGCAGGTTCATCACCAAGCTAGGGTATGAACTCGACGCTTTGTGCTTTCTCCACTCCGATTCTAAGCATAAAGAACAAAACCTATATTCTTGCCATGATTGAAACAACTCTATCCACTTCAAAACTCGGTTAGATTTGATGTGTTGCAAAAATTTAGGTTTAGGTTTCCGCCGAACTCATCTCGGACCGATCGATATTAGGATTTCGTTCTCACCGATTTGGCCCAGGCCATTGCACATGTACTACTTGGTCTGACCGAAGTGTATGAATCGGTGTGACAGAGTTTACACTCTCTGTGAAACCCAGGCATCTCGGAGTCACCGCACAGTGTCTCGGTCTGACCGATTTCACATGTTTAGAGATTGTGCAGGCAGATGGATGTTCTTGCAATGGAACTGCCAGGCTTCACAGTTGCTGACTTGCTTGACCGCATCTTGCAGGGCAGTGGGCCAATAGAATCCTTGCCGGAATTCTTTCCCAACTAATGCCCTTGATCCAATGTGGGAGCCGCACATGCCTTTGTGTATTTCCGCTAGCAGTTCCTTTCCTTCTTCTCGGCAGATGCATTTCAGTATCACACCGTTGGGCCTTCTTCTGTATAGAATGTCATCGACAAACTGATACATACTGGCCCTCCGGGCTACTCTTTCAGCTTCCTCCTGCTCATCGGGAAGTTCTCCAGTATGGAGGAAATGGACTATGTGCCCTGCCCAAGTTGGAGCCTGGGGCTCGGCAACAAGGACTAGCGACACCTCATCCTCGGGAGTGCATTTCTTGACCGCAGGGACCAGTGGCCTGGCAGGAGAGCGCAGCCCTGCAGTCGATGGGGAGTTATTTCTGGCATGGTCCCTACGAGGAGCCTCGGGAGGCTCTACCGAGAGAGTCTTACCAGACTCCAATTTCCTCCTCTTACTGGGCATTGTTGCCGGGAATACAAAGGGCTGAGTAATATGGAGAACAAAAGTTCCTGGTTCCATAGGAAGTTTTTGCGTAGCACACTTTGATAGATGATCAGCTATGTTGTTTTTCACACGGGGTACGTGTGCTGTTTGCAATACGTCAAAGCGCTCCTCCAATATTCTCACTTCCTCAACGTATGCCTCCATCAATGGACTTTGATAATCGTTGTTCACTTGTCTCACCACAAGTTGAGAGTCTCCTCGAATGGTCAGCTTCTTAATTCCCAATTATGTGGCAATCCTGAGCCCAACAAGGAACCCTTCATACTCTGCTGTATTGTTGGTTGCCTCCTCCCTAGGAAAATGCATCTGGACAACGTACTTCAAGTGCTCTCCCGTGGGAGCAATGAGAAGCACACCGACTCCCTGCACCTTGCAGGGAGAATGCAGTGTCAAAATACATGATCCATTCTTGGGGCGCCTCCTTGTCGGGGGTAACTGTTTCTAGTACTTCCTCATCAGGGGTTGGCGTCCATTCTACAATAAACTCTGCCAATGCCCTGGTCTGAATTGTTGACGTGCTCTCAAATTTTAGGCCGAAGCTGGATAACTCCAAAGCCCACTACATGATTCTGCCGGAGTATCCTTTGCAACGGAAAGCGGGAGACAACCGTGATCTCATGGGCTTGGAAGTAGTGGCGCAGTTTCCTAGAGGCCATGATGAGGCCAAAAATCAACTTTTGCACACCAGAGTACCTCGATCTAGCCCCCTGTAATAGGGAACTAACAAAGTACACTGGGCACTGCACCACTTTCTTGGTTGCCATGTCCTTGGAGTTGCTCCTGCTGCCGTGCTCTTCTCTGCTCTGATCCTCATCCAGTCCTGCCGGTTTTGCTCACTCTTTGTTTCCTCTACTTACCGTTGTGCCACTAGGGCTGCACTAGCCACTTGATTAGTTGCCTCTACGTATAGTAGCAACGGCTCTTGTGGTTTAGGGGCAACCAAAGTGGGCACAGAGGACAAGTAGGTCTTCAAATCTTGTAAAGCTGCATATGCTTCCGGGGTCCACTTCATGGGCCCTGCCTTCTTGAAAATTTTGAAGAACGGCAGGGTGCGCTCAACAGACATGGAGATGAATCTACTAAGCGTGGCAACACACCCTGTCAGACGCCTCACATCATTGATTGTCCTGGGTGCCTGTAACTGCTCGATAGCCTTGATCTTGTCGGGGTTGGCTTCGATCCCATGATGGGATACGAAGAACCCAAGTAGCTTGCCGGGGGGAACGCCAAACACACACTTTTTGGATTTATCTTCAGGTTGATCTTGTGCAGATTAGCAAATGTCTCCTCCAAATCCTGGATAAGGGTTGATTGTTCCTTGGTCTTGACGACAATATCATCCATATAAGCCTCAATGTTTATGTGCAACTGTGGTTCAAAACCAATCTGGACTGCTCTCGGAAAAGTGGACCTGGCACTCTTTAACCCGAAAGGCATGCGCACAAAGCAGAACGTACCACATGGGGTGATGAACGAGGTCTTCTCTTCGTCTTCCTCGGACATGAAGATTTGATGATACCCATGGTATGCATCCAGAAAGGAGAGCAAATCACAACCTGAAGTGGAGTCCACAATCTGTTCGATGCGCGGCAAGGGAAATGGGTCCTTCGGGCAAGCTTTGTTGAGATCTGTGAAATCAATGCAAAGCCTTCATTTCCCATTAGCCTTCCGCCCGACCACTAAGTTTTCTAACCATGTTGGATGTAGTACTCCTATGACCAGACCAGCTGCCTCAAGCTTCTTAATCTCTTCGGCAATGAACTGCTGCCTCTCCAAGGCCTGCTTTCGAACCTTCTACTTGACGGGTCGGGCATGTGAGCAAACAGCACGGTGGTGCTAGATTACCTCCTAGGGAACATCGGGGATATCAGATGGTTGCCAGGAAAACACATCGACATTCGCCCGTAGGAAGGCAACGAGCGCGCTTTCTGATTTGTCATCAAGAGTGGCGCTGATAGTGAAGGTACCATCAATGCTAGCCAGCCCTGCTGGGACCTTTTTCACATGTGGTGCAGCGACCTTGGATTTCTTGCTGTTGGAACTCTCCAGCAAGTCGTCAACAGGTGGAGCACACTCCGAAGAGGTACGCTTCCCGGATTCCTTGCTGGTGTACCTGCTATCCTTCTTCTTTCCTCTGTTTGCTTCATGGGGACTGCTGCTACCATGGCCGCTACCGCAACTGCGTCCCGGTACATCTTATCCACGCAAATGACTGCGTCTTTCTCATCTGACGGAATGGAAATGACTCCTATCGGCCCTGGCATCTTCGAAGTGTTATAGGCATAGTGGGATGCCGCCATGAATTTCACCAGAGCTGGGCGTCCAAGGATCCAATTATACGGCAGGGGGAGGTCGACCACATCAAACGCAACCTTCTTAGCCCAATAGTTCAATTCTCCCCCAAATGTCACTGGCAACATGTAAGCGGTTTTTGAGACTCTGCCGCTGGCTCCACAGTGTTGACCTCACAGGCCCACCGTTTAAGCTGGCGGTGAGAGGAGTGCAAAGATGCACCCCCGTCAATGCATAGGGCGTCAATGGCCTTTTGGAAATCCTACTTGCTCGTTTCCTCTTCATCCCCTCCATCACTCTCATCACCGCAAACTTCCTTCTCTCGGCCCCTGGCGGGTTTTTATCGGTTCCGAAGAGCATCATCATCCTCTGAGTCAATATCGATGCAATCTTCCTCTCTAGGGAGTTTCCTCCCTTCCTCCATCCGAGCACACTTGTCCACCAAGGTGTATAGCTCCTTCACAGTCTTGGGAAACCGCACACTCATCTTGGAACGTATCCTGCAATTGCGCACATTGGATTATAAGACAGCTATCACAGCCGTTGGATGTATATTTGGGATATTTCTGTGGACTCGGCTGAATCTCTGCAAATACTTGCGGAGAGTCTCTCCTTCTTTCTGTTGGAGAAGCTGCAAGTCACTGGGCCGACCTAGTTCTTGATGGCCGCTCGTGAAGGCGCCGATGAACTCATGGCACAGGTCAGCCCATGATGAAATGGAGTTCTATGGCAGGTTCATAAGCCAAGACCTCACATTGGACTTGAGCGCAAAAGGGAAGTAATTGGCAAACACCTTCTCATCCCTTCCTCCGGCAGCTTGAACAGTGATTGTGTAGATGCTCAAGAACTCTGCCGGGTTCAGCCTTCCATCATACTTCTCCAGTATCTCTAGCTTGAAACTGCGAGCAGATGGCCAACGGACTTGCTGTAGCTCACGAGTGAAGGCAGAGCACCCAACCTTGACAGGCAGGCACCCCCTGTCCTTGAGTGCAGGCTCGTCGACGTCGGGTTCATCGCACCCTTTGGTCCAACGGTGGTCGCGACGGCGTCGCTCAATGACGAGCCGCACGCCTCCCCTCCACGTGTCCTCCCGGGCTCGCCGTTGGCCTATACGTGCTCCAGGGTCAGAAGAGGCCATGGTCGGGTTCTTGATTCTGCAGCGCCTACGCTGGTTGCCATGGTGGGAACTGCACAGTGGGGTGGCCACTTTTGTACGGCCAGCAGCGCGAGCCGTCATCGTCGCTTGGGGAGGCCGTAGTGGGCCAGCTCGTTGTGAACCCCCAGCCTCGATGAAGCCAATGAAACTGTGAATGGTGGCTCTCCTTTCATCCATCTGATCGGCCGCCGGTGGGAACCTCAACAGCAGCTGGGCCCGTGATAACCCACAAGTATTGGGGACCGCAACCGTTTTCGAAGGTAGAGTATTCAACCCAAATTTATAGATTCGACACAAGGGGAGCCAAAGGATATTTGCAAGTATTAGCAGCTGAGTACTCAATTCAACCACACCTTGAGATTAATTATCTATAGCAAAGTGATCGGTTGAAAAGTAGTATGATAGTTTGATAGCAGTAGGAGCAGCTGTAGTAATGGTAACAGTGATAGCAGTAATAACTTAGCAAGTGCAACAGTAATGATAGCAGTAGTAACTTAACAAGATCAATATAAGGAAATTCATAGGCATTGGATCGATCATTCGTTGGATTATATTCATCATGTGACAGTCATAACCTAGGGCGATATAGCACTAGCTCAAGTTCATAAATATAGTGTAGGCATGTATTCTGTAAATAGTCATACATGCTTATGGAAAGAACTTGGATGACATCTTTTGTCCTACCCTCCCGTGGCAGCGGGATCCTATTGGAAACTAAGGGATATTAAGGCCTCCTTTTAATAGAGAACCGGAACAAATCATTAACACACGGTGAATACATGAACTCCTCAAACTACGATCATCACCGTGAGTGGTCCCGACTATTGTCACTCCGGGGTTGCCGAATCATAACACGTAGTAGGTGACTATAACTTGCAAGATCATATCTAGAACATGGATATAATGGTGATAACATAAACGGTTCAAATCTGAAATCATGGTACCCAGGCTGAAAACAGAGAAAGTCCGGGTTAGTTTCATTCAAATCATGCAAATTAGACTCCAAAAGAAGAGGAAATGCGTTAGGAAAAGTAGATACGTTGGAGACGTATCAACTCCCCCAAGCATAAACCTTTTCTTGCCCTCAAGAAATTCAGTTGATAAACTGAAAGTGAAAAAGTAAAACTTTTACAAACTCTTTTGCTCTTGTTTGCATAAATAAGAATAAATAGCACCCAGGTTTTCAGCCAATATTATAACTAACCATGTCGACCACAACTCTTAAAAATTATATTAACTCATATCAATGACATAATCAACTAGCGAGCAATAATAAGATATCTCAAACAGCAGCACGTTATCAAAATAACCATGATATAATATGACAGTAGTGGTATCTTGCTAGTCCTTTCTGAGACCGCAAAACATAAATGCAGAGCACCTTCAAAGTTCAAGTAGTGACTAAACATTGTAATTCATGTTAGAAAAGATCCAGTCATGATGTACCCAACATTAGCTACACACAATGCATCAGCATGACAGCAACGCTCTCAGGTTCTGGCGCTTATTTGAGAAGGTGATGACACAATATAAAAGTAAATAGATAGTCCCTTCACAAAGGGAAGCAGTAATTTGCAGAGGAGATAGAGCTCAAGTTTTAAAATAGTGGTAAATGAAATTTTGAGAGTTGCACCCTTCTTATTTACTTCACGACCATCAGTTATCAATATCTTCCTTGCTAAATACGTTAGTAGCGGTTCCCAAGTGATAAAGTAAATGTTATGACTCCATAGGAGTTTTTGTTTGATTATTTGCAAGATCTTTTCTGTTTGCAGTTTGGGACTGGGAATCCCTATTACCGCCGTTTTTCTTGTGCGATGGCGAATGAATAAACAGTCGACTTGAGAATAATCCGCTGAGCATGGAAGATACCGACTACCTCCTGTCGTTCCACGAATGATCCAAGCACACAAAAAGGTTATTTATTTGAAGTTTTGAGAGATGGCACATGCAAATTTACTTAGGACGGCAGAGTAATACTGCATATAGGTAGGTATGGTGGACTCATCTGGAATAACTTGGGTTTCATGTTTTAGATGTACAAGCAGAATTCCCACTTAGTACAGGTGAAGGCTAGCAAATAGGTTGAGAAGTTGCCAGCTAGAGAGCAACAATGGTCATGAACATGCATTAGGCATAAGTAACATTGGACACTAGCATAAGTAGGATATGAACACCATGAACATAAATATCATAGAGGCTATGTTGGTTTTGCTTCAACTACATGCATGAACATGTGCCAAGTCAAGCCACTCGAACATTCAGAGGAGGATAGCCTATCATCATACTACATCACAATCGTTTTAACGCAATGTTGACATCCAAGATAAATCATTATCCACTCCCAGCTACTAATACATGGAATGAGAAACTATAATCTCTAATTGTCATTGCAAGCATGTTTAATCATAACTGGCTCAATCACACATACTAGGTTAAACATATTTACGAAAACAAAACAAGTCGAGTTCATACCCGTTTCTCTCTGCCACGGCCAGTTCATCAAATGTCCTCATTATTTCGTTTCAGTTGCACGACCGAATGATAAGAAAATAATAATAGTGCAAGAGTGCCGTGGACTAAGCTAGAATCTGCAAACATTTTATTCAACAAGAGAAGACAAGGTAAAATGGGATCTCTGTTAGATCAACAATAATGCATCTGAGAGCCACTCAAAATTTTCATCGTGGTCTTCTCCTCGGTACGACTCAATAAAATGAAAATAAATTCAGAGAAACACACTAAAATATTTTTGGGGTTTTTGCTTTTATGTGAAAGAAGCAAATAAAAAGGGAAAAAGAAAAAACGAGAAAAACTATTTACACGGGAAAGCTCCCACCAAGCAAAAGAAGAACAAGGAAATCTTTTTGGGTTTTAGTGCTACAGCTAACTACCCTAGAAACAAAAAGCAAAAAGAAGCTGGAAATATTTTTGTATTTTCTCAAAGTTTTTTGAACACACAAGAAGAAGCAAGAAAATAAATTAAGCATGGATAATACAATGAAAAAGTGTGAACATCGACAAATGAAATGTGTGAACATGAATGTAATGTCGGTGGAAATACGTACTCCCCCAAGCTTAGGCTTTGGCCTAACTTGGTAATCAGTAGTCAAAGAAACCATGGGATCCTAGGTAGAAATGCTGTGGAGCGGGTGCCTGTGGATCCCACTATTGAGGCTCAGCCTGTGCTACAGCTAGGTTGTTCCGATAGGCGATGATGTCCACAAGCATAATCCTGTATCCACCCCTGGCAATAGGATCAAACAAAGCATGTGCAGGCAATGCAATAATATCACGAGTTTTCACACTAAAAACCATATTATAAGGAAGAGGAATGTTAGGGTAATCGACAACAATAAACTAATGGTATTCCATAGCAGCGCGATCTAGGTGAACCTTGGGCAAAGGGTAATCATGTTAACGTATCTGAATATTAAAGCGAACTACCAGGCGAGTAGTGTAAATACCACCATGTATTTTACCCTAGAATTTATTAATGTGGAGGCGACATGCCACAATAGCTCCCAAGCTATAAGTGTTGTCGCCTTCAAGTGCACGACGTAAAACAACAAGGTCTGGGGCACTAAGTGCACCCACCTTCTCTCTAGCAAGCAAGCACTTTGTAATGGAAAGAGCAAAATAATGACCAGCGGGAAATTGCAAGATAGTGGCGGTGACACTCGACACTCCTCTCTCGTCCCCCATAGACATAGTATGATTAAAGCCTTCAAACTCTGCAGGCCAAGGCTCTACCAACCCACCATCAGAAGAAAGCAAGCATATTTCATAGAATTTAGTAAGCGGTATCTGATTGGGACCGGCGTTTAAATTAAACTGCACTTCAAGGGGATTAATCCTAGGAAGGAAATTAAAACTTTGCACAAAGGAATTTGTGAGGAGATGATACTATTCAGATTCAGCTGTGATGAAGTCGGCGAGGCCGGCATTAGCAGCATATTATGCAAACTCTTTGAGGATTTCGACCCCTTCCAAGAATGGTGTATGTGGCCATTCGCACGGCCGCAGCTCCGCCAATCTCTAGGCGCGAAGATCACTGTCACATGACTCCCCAATCACCCCCTTAGAGTTTTTCTTGGAAGCAAACTTCCTAAAGATACTCATCTTTTTCCTATGAACAAAATTCTAAAAAATTTAGTCCACACAATTTTCTCAACAAAACTTTACAAGATTGGTAGCAACTACTCATATGGATGCATAGAGGCCATAGCAAGCATTCAAACTACTTAAAACTCTTAGAATTCAACATGCAAGCTCATCTAAAACAGCACCAAGAGTAGCTAATTATTCAAATTATAAACCACTAAAGCAAAAACTAATTGGACAAACGGAGGAGTCACATACCAAGCAATAATGCCCCGAAATAGTTTCCGAAATGGAGCTTCAAGCAAAGAGATCGATATCCGTGGGTTTGAGAGCAAGAACACGAGAGAGAGAGAGAGAGAGCAATGGTGATTTCTTTTGGAGGTAAGTGGTGATGTGGGATGAAGAGGTAAGTTAGGGGGCCCACGTGAGGACCATAACCCACCAGGGCGTGCCTGGGGGTCTTGGCACGCCCAGGTGGGTTGTGCCCACCTGGTGCACCTCCCTCTGATATTATTTGAACCAAAAATTCTAAAATATTCAGAAAAAATCATATTAAAATTTCGTACCATTCTGAGAAATTTTTTTGGCTCATTTTTTATTCCACAGGAAATTCAGAAAACAGACAAAAACTTGGTACTTTATTTTATTTAACAAAAAAACAAAAAACAAAGGATAAGGTGAGAAGGTAGTGCTCACTAAATTCATCAACTTCATACCTCTCAAAAATGATCCAGTAATAAGGTTTATCAAGTCTTTTAACAACCACTTTCGATTAGCATGAAACCTAAGAACTTTTGTAAATCACTAAGTTAGCTCAACGGGGATATGAATATCCCCAACAATAAGCATTTCATATTTCTTTTTGATAGTAGGTAGAGGTAGTTGAAAACTTCCAATAGTGATTGTTGGAGATTTTTCAATAACATTAATACAATTCACTTGGAATTGTTTCTTCGGAAAGTGCACCATATGCTCATTACCATTGAAATGAAAAGTGACCTTACTTTTATTGCAATCAATTAGATCTCCTGCATTATTCAAGAAGAGTCTACCAAGGATAATCGACATGTTGTCGTCCTCGGGCATCTCAAGTATAAAAAGTCAATCAAAATATTAATATTAGCAACAACAACGGGAACATCCTCACAAATACCGATAGGTATGGTAGTTGATTAGTCAGCCATTTGCAAAGATATTTCAATAGGTGTGAGTTTATTCAAATCAAGTATTTTATATGAAGAGAAGGCATAACACTAACACCAGCTCCCAAATCACACAAAGCAGTCTGCACATAGTTTCTTTCGATGGAGCAAGGTATAGTTGGTATTCCCGGATCTCCAAGTTTTTTAGGTAATCCATCTTTAAAAGTATAATTACCAAGAATGGTGGAGATTTCAGCTTCCGGTATTTTTCTCTTATTAGTGATGATGTATTTCATGTACTTTGCATAAGGAGGCATTTTCAAGATATCAGTCAAGCGATTACGCAAAAAGACTAGCCTCAGCATTTCAGCAAAGTGTTCAAATTATTCATCATCCTTCTTTTTAGTTGACTTAGGTGGGAAGGGCAAAGGTTTTTGAACCCATGGTTCTCTTTCCTTACCATGTTTTCTACCAACAAAGTCTCTTTTATCATAACTTTTATTCTTAGGTTTTGGGTTATCAAGATCAACTATAGGTTCTATCTCAATATCATTGTCTGGTTGTTTATTAATTGTTTGAGTGTCTTCATGAACCTCATCATTATCTTTTTCATTATCAGAAGGTGAGTGTTCATTTTCATATTGAGTTTCAGCATCAAAGATAGAAACTTCATTATCATTATCACGAGGTTTTTCTACTTCAGGTTCACTACAGGCATGCAAAGTCCTATCATTTTTCTTCTTCTTTTTCTTTTTAGATGGACAACGTGCATCAGTGTTAACTCTTTGAGAGTCTTGTTCAATTCTTTTTGGGTGTCCCTCAGGATAAAGTGGTTCCTGGGTCATCCTACCTCCTCTAGTCATTACTCTAACAACATGATCATTGATATTATTATTCATTTCATCAAGCAACTCTCTTTCAGATTTAGCAACTTGTTCTAACTGAGTTTGAACCATAGAAGCATGCTTCCCCACACCTCTAATGTCATTTGAGATTCTAAATAACAAGTCACTCAAGCGAGCAATCATATCAGAATTGTATTTCAATTGTTTCATAACATTTGCATTGAAGTGATTTTGCTTTATAATATAAATTTCAAACTCATAAAGGCATTAGCTAGGGTGCATATTGCGAGGATTATCATTATCATTGAATTTCATTAGAGACTTTACCTCTACCACCTTAGGCAGTGGTCGTGTATCAAGCCCATGATTTCTTCAATAGGAGGTAAATTTTTAACATCCTTAACTTTAATACCTTTTTCCTTCATAGATTTCTTTGCCTCTTGCATATCTTTGGGACTAAGATATAAAATACCCCTCTTCTTTGGAGTGGGTTTAGTAGGTGATTCAGGAAGAGTCCAATCATCATAATTTCTTAATATGTTATTCAATAATTCTCCAGCTTGCCCAATAGTGCGTTCCCTGAAAACACAACCAGCACACCTATCTAGGAAATCCCTAGAAGCATCGGTTAGTCCATTATAGAAGATACCAAGTATTTCATTTTTCTTAAGAGGATGATCAGGCAAAGCATTAAGAAATGAGAGAAGCCTCGCCGAAGCTTGTGGGAGACTCTCTTCTTCAATTTGCACAAAGTTCAATATTTCCAGTAAGGCAGCTTGTTTGTTATGAACTGGAAAATATTTTTCACATAAGTAATAAATCAGATCCTGGGGATTATGCACCCATCTAGGAGCAAGCGTATTGTACCAAGCTTTAGCATCACCCTTTAATGAGAACGGAAATAATTTGAGAATATAGTAATAGCGAATTTTCTCATCATGAGCAAATAGGGTGTGTATGTCATTCAACTTAGTTAGATGTGCGACAACAGTTTCGGTTTCATAACTATGGAAAGGATCAGATTCAACCAAAGTAATCAACTCTGGGTTGACAGAGAATTCATAATCCTTATCATCAATAAAGATAGGTGAAGTAGAAAACTTAGGATCATATTTCATTTTAGCATTCAGAGATTTTTCTTTATACTTGCATGGTAATTTCTCTATATCATCTCTATCCTTACAAGCAAGAATATCTCTAGTTGCCTCCTCACCCATAACATAACATTCGGGTACCTTTGGCAATTCATATCTAGGAGGGCTAGTTCTAGTAGGAGTTTCAAGATTTGTAGTTTCAAGCTCATCATCAGTTTCAAGAATATCATATTGTCTTACTCAAGCAATTTGTTCATCAAGAAATTCACCTAGTGGCACATTATCATTGCTAGAAATTTGTCTATTTTGGGCCAGCCCAATAGTAGTTTCAGAAATTCCTAATAAATCCTAGAGGCCCATGCAGCCCATTCATGCAAGGCAAGAGGTGGAACTAAAGTTTAGTCCCATATTGCTAGTTTGGTGGGAGTTGAATCTCCTTATAAGGGAGGATGTTTTTTCCACATGTATAAGCCTAAGAACAAGAGGGACATTCACGCGCGCTCCTCCTCCGCCGCTCGCCTCGCCATGCCACGCCTGGTCACGATGAGCCACGGGTTGCGGGAATGAGCCGAGACGATGTCTAAATTTTTGCCACCCATGACTGGTATACAAAAGGTTACACGGAAGCTGAAAAGATTTTTTGATAGTGGAGACTGAATGCGAATGGTGCAATTTTTTGGCTACTGGTTGTTCGCTTCGTCTCCATCTTTTCATTTCACTTCCGATGCTGCCCTCTTGCCTCTCTCTCCCGTGCCTATAAAAGGGAGGTCGCTCCTCTCCAGAGATGCACAACAGACGACTCTCTTCCTCTCGACACCAAGTTCCTAAGCACTTAGCTGCTGCTATGATCTTCCCCATCCCGACTTGTGGTGTTCACCGCAGGTCGGGATAGTAGGCCTCCGAAACCACACCTCTTTGAGTCCTGTATGAGAGAAGGGTGATAATGTTTTTGGGGAGTTCTCGGCGCGACTACTGACTTCTTCGTCACGGACGCCCGGACTCCAACGACTACTTCCCTGACGACGACTTCTTCCCCGACGTCGACAACCTCCTCGACGACATGGCTGGCGAGGACACCGACCCCAAGTCCAGTGCTTCTGCTACTGCTGCTGTCCCATATATGTTCTTCCTGTTTCTGTTAGAGGTCCTGCCACACTTCCTTGTTCTAGCATATGTCCTAGATATGTTAGGTTCTACTTAATATATGCAACTTGCTCCACTTTCTACTCTAGATATGTTTGGTTATAGTTCATATTTGCATATGCTATTCACCTTCTCTCTGTCAGATTGCATGACTTGCTTTATCTCTGCTATATTAGTCATGCTTTATTTAGTATTTCTATTAATAAAATTATTTGGTAAATTGCTCATATTTCCAACAATCCAAAAACCTTATTATAGGCAATTTACACCAAGTGGTTTTGCTGCTTCCATGAGACCTCCTATGTTTGAGGGTATCCACTAAACGAGGTGGCGCGTGAGAGCAGTCGTATGGTTTCAAACCATGGGTTGCTATGAAACCACTCATGGCAAACCAGAAGGGGAGTATGATGCCCAACAGGAACAAGCATTTCAGAAAATGGATACTCTGTTTAAGGCTGCTCTCTTGAGTGTTTTTGGTGAGAACATAGTTGATGCTTATGCTTCAATTGACAATAGAAAAGATATGTGGGACGCACTCGATGCCAAGTTTGGGGTCTCGGATGCCGGCACTGAGCTGTACATCATGGAACAATTCTATGACTACAGGGTGACAAAAGAGCGCTCCATGGTTGAGAAGCTCACAAGATATAGTCATTTGCTAGAGTACTTGAGCACTTCAATTGTATGCTACCGAACAAGTTTGTTGTCAGAAGCATCATCACTAAGCTTCCTCCTTCCTGGAGGAACTTTGCTACCTTACTGACGCATAAGAGGCGGGAGTTTTCCATTTCATATCTCATTTGTACTCTTGATGTGGAAGAAAAGGCGAGAGCAAAGGACACATGTGCTCGAGGTATTGAGGGAGGATCTAGTGCCAATCTGTTACAGAAGAAAAACTTCCAGCCCCACAAGTTCAAGAATAAGGGCAAGTTTAATGGTAAAGCAAAGTTTTATGGGAAGAACAAGGCTGTACAACACACAAATTTCAAGAAGAAGAATGACAAGAAGAAAGGTGTTTGTCATGTGTGTGGAGAACCTGATCATTGGGCTCCTAGTTGCCCTAATCGCTATGACAAGCATTATCTTGGGAAAGGCGGCAAGACCGTTAATGTTGTCATTGGAAACACTAACATGATCATGTTTGCCACTATTCTTTTAGTATAGAGGTGATAATGTAAGGTATGGTATATTTCCCACTATTCTTTCAGTATGGGATTCTCCTGATTAGTTGATTGACACAGGTGCTAATGTGCATGTATGCTTTGATATTTCCATGTTTTCATCTTATCAGACCGCAGGGACTTCCACCGTGCTGATGGGTAACGATTCAAGTGCTTCTGTTCATGGTGTTGGCACGGTTGATCTGAAGTTTACTTCGGGGAAGATCATGCGGCTGAAGAACGTGCATTATGTCCCCTCCGTCAATAAAAATCTTGTTAGCGGATCTCTTCTATGTAGGGATGGCTACAAGCTTGTCTTTGAGTCAGATAAATTTGTAATATCGAAGTATGGAACCTTTGTTGGTAAAGGCTATAAGTCAGGAGGCCTGTTTCATTTACACTTGTCAGAAGTTTGCAATAAAGTTGTTAATCATGTTTGCAACAATAGTGAATCAAATGTATGGCATTCACTTCTCTGTCATGTTAATTTTGGTTGCATGTCGCCACTAGCCAAGTTGAACTTAATCCCAAGTTTCACCACTTTCAACGGATCTAAGTTTCAAGTGTGTGTGCAAGCTAAGCAACCTCGTAAGTCTCATGCAACCGCGGGAACAAGAAATCTTGAACCACTAGAGCATATACGTTCAGATCTTTGTGAAATGAATGGTGTGTTGACAAAAGGTGGGAAGAAGTATGTTATGATGTTAATTGCTGACTCCAGTAGATACTGCCATGTGTATTTTCTGAAATCTAAGGATGAGGCTTTGAACTATTTCAAGATCTATAAAGCTGAATCGGAAAACCAACTTGATCAAAAGATCAAGAGGCTTAGGTCCGATCGTGGTGGAGAGTATTTCTCAAATGAATTTGATTCCTTTTGTGCGGAACATGGTATAATCCATGAGAGGACGCCTCCCTATTCACCTTAGTCAAATGGGGTGGCTGAAAGAAAGAATTGTACTCTAACTGATTTCGTTAACTCCATGTTAGACACATCGGGTCTCTCCAAGGCATGGTGGGGGGAGGCGATATTGACTGCATGACATGTCCTAAACCGAGTTCCCACAAAGAACAAAGAGATAACTCCATTCGAGGAATGGGAGAAGAAAAGGTTAAAACTCTCTTACATACAAACTTGGGGTTGTTTGGCGAAAGTCAATGTGCCAATTCCAAAGAAGCGTAAACTTGGACCAAAAACTATGGATTGTGTCTTCCTTGTATATGCCTTTCATAGCATTGGCTATAGATTCTTTGTTGTAAAATCTGAGGTACCTCTCATGCATGTCGGTATGATCATGGAGTCGAATGGTGCGACTTTCTTTGAAGATATCTTTTCCCATGAACGATATGGCTACCTCATCGAATCAGGAACCAGTTATAATTACTGAACCTGCCATTTCGATGGAACACTTTGAAAATCCCGTGGAGGAGAACAATGAAGTTCCTACTAGGAGCAAGAGACAGATGACTACAATGTCCTTTGGTGGTGGTTTTTTTGTCTATCTAATAGATGACACTCCGAGTTCTATTTCAGAGGCCTATGCATCTAAAGATGCTGACTACTAGAAGGAAGCAGTTCATAGTGAGATGGACTCCATCTTGGCAAATGAAACTTGGGAGATAACTGATCGTCCTTATGGGTCCAAACCTATAGGGTGCAAATGAGTATCCAAGAAGAAGGTTAGGCCTGATGGTACTATTACAAGGCACGGCTAGTGGCCAAGGGTTATACCCAAAAGGAAGGTGAAGACTTATTTCATACTTACTCACCTGTGGCTCGACTGACCACTATTCGCGTACTACTTTCATTAGCTGCCTCACATGGTCTTCTTGTTCATCAAATGGATGTTAAGACAGCTTTTCTAAATGGAGAGTTGGAAGAGGAAATTTATATGGAACAACCAGATGGGTTTGTAGTAGATGGTCAATAAGGAAAAATGTGCAAGTTGCTAAAGTCCTTGTATGGACTGAAGCAAGCACCCAAACTGTGGCATGAGAAGTTTGAAAGAACTTTAACAGCTGCAGGCTTTGTTATAAATGAAGCTGATAAATGTGTGTACGGTCGCCATGGTGGGGGCAAGGGAGTTATCCTTTGCTTGTTGTTGATGACATACTGATTTTCGGAACAAATCTGAATGTTATTAAGGAGTTCAAGGATTTCCCATCTCGTTGTTTGGAGATGAAGGATTTAGGAGTGGATGATGTAATTCTGAATGTCAAGTTGTTGAGAGACGATGATGGTGGGATTACATTGCTTCAATCTCACTATGTGGAAAAGATCTTGAGTCGCTTTGGCTATGGTGACTGCAATCCCTCTCCAACACCATATGATGCTAGCGTGCTGCTTTGAAAGAATCAAAGAATTGCTAGAGATCTATTGAAGTATTCTCAGATTTTTGGCTTGCTTATGTATTTAGCCAGTGGTACAAGACCTGACATCTCTTTTGCTATTAGCAAACTGAGCTGGTTTGTCTCAAAACCTGGAGATGTGCATTGGAAATCTCTAGAAAGAGTTATGCGTTACTTGAAAGGCATTGCGAGTTATGTAATTCACTACACTGGGTATCCAAAGGTACTGGAAGGGTATAGTGATTCAAACTAGATCCCAGATGCTGATGAGATAAAGGCCACGAGCAGATATGTATTCACTCATGGAGGTGGCGCTGTTTCTTGGAAGTCTTGCAAGAAGACCATCTTAACGAGGTCAACAATGGAAGCAGAACTCACAGAACTAGATACAGCTACAATC
This sequence comes from Triticum urartu, assembly GCF_003073215.2. Classification (NCBI taxonomy): domain Eukaryota; kingdom Viridiplantae; phylum Streptophyta; class Magnoliopsida; order Poales; family Poaceae; genus Triticum; species Triticum urartu. Next base: position 329,297,794 of record NC_053023.1, on the reverse strand, counting down.
GAAGCAGATTGGCTTCGTCGATTCTTGAATGACTTGCCGGTAGTTGAGAAACATGTACCAGATACACTTATGAACCGCGACCATCAAACTATAATCACGAATGTGAGCATCTCAAAGGATAACATGAAGTCATCAAGACACGTTCATAGAAGGTTGAAGTCTGTCAAGAAAATGAAAAACTCCGGAGTTATTGCATTGGATTATATCCAAACATCTAAAAATCTGGCAGATCCTTTTACTAAGGGTCTATCACGTAATGTGATAGATAATGCATCAAAGGAGATGGGTATGAGACCCACAATATGAGTTGTTCACAGTGGTAACCTAGTCTATGTGATCAGAGATCCCGTGAATTAGACGTGGAGACAAGCTGTTGGCCTACTTAGAGGAGAGTATCCTTGCTATTAACAATACCACTCCATGAAGATGCAATACTCTCATAATCTGCACGGTAGGTTGATGAACATCTTAATGTGTTCTGAGTGGCTCATTGAAGCAGAGATGTTGCCCTGCAGAACATCTTTTGAAGAACACACCTATATGAGTCTAATTTTTAAACATCACAATATATGAGAGTAGGGTGCTCTCTAGTAAACTCATGAAAGGTCTCGGAGTATGACGCATAAGCTCCAACCGCTGGGAAGACCCATGGTAGCCTAGTATCGGCCAAGGCTGTGTGTGAAGCTAGATTCGTAGAAAACTTGCATTTCAAGGCCCAGTCCACTGTTCAAGTTGCTTATTAGTGTAGCGTAGAGTTCTAGGTGGAAGTTCAACTTAACAGTCTCCACTGCAGTACCGATATATAAAACAGTGTTTTGGAACCAAAGGCAAATTTTGTGTACCTCTGGGATCTGGTGGGGGATTGCTGGAATTTTGTCTATTTTGGGCTAGCCCAAAAGCAGTTGTAGAAATTCCTAATAAATCCTGGTGGCCCATGCAGCCCATTCGTGCAAGGCAAGAGGTGGATCTAAAGTTTAGTCCCATATTGCTAGTTTGGTGGGAGTTGAACCTCCTTATAAGGGAGGATGGTTTTCCACATGTATGGGCATGAGAACAGGATCGACATTCATGAACGCTCCTTGTCATGCCACTCTTTGTCACGATGCGCCATGGGTTGCGGGAATGAGCCGAGCCGATGTCTAAATTTTTGCCTGCACGACTGGTATAGGAGAGGTCACACGGAAGCTGAAAATAGTTTTTGATAGTGGAGACTAAATGCGAACGGTGCAACTTTTCGGTTGCTGGTTGTTCACTTCGTCTTCGTCCTTCGTCACCCTCTCGCCTCTCTCTCATGTGCCTATAAAGGGAGGTCGCTCCTCTCTAGAGATGCACACCAAAAGAATCTCCTCCTCTCGCCACCGAGTTCCTGAGCACTAAGCTACTACTACGTTCTTCCCCATCCCAGCTTGTGGCATGCACCGCAGGTCGAGACAGTAGGCCTTCAAAATGGCACCTCTTTGAGTCCTATACGGGAGAAGGGTGATATGGTTTTTTGGGAGCGCTCAGCGCGTCTACTGATGTCGGCGTCCTGGGAAGGGGGGTCCCCAGACTTGCCTGCCTGCGGCCCGCGGCGTGGCACCACCAGCGGCCCTGTACGGCCCATCTTCATCAACGAACACTCAAGACCTTCGCGAGGGGCCAAGCCTCGTGAGGCGGATGACACAAGACCTCCTCGGGAGCGGCCTCACCAGGCTGGCTCGCGAGGGGCGGAGAGATCAAGGCAAGGGGCACCTCGCAAGGTCCCCGTGACGCAAGCCATGACGACCAAGGACAGGCGGGCGCCGGCGCGTGCAGTGTACTCGCTTCCTCTTTGGTGCTAAAGAGGCAAGTGCAGGCAAGGAGTCCCTAGGCATCAGGCAAAGGTTTCTATATCGGTGCAAGAAGAACAAGACCAGTAGGACGGCAGGACAGAGGTCACCATGGAGCCTAGGACGGCGTCACCACCAGAGCCTTTGGCAGGCGAAGACCACCTTTTGTTAGGATAACTTGTACTAGTTGTATCCCTTCAAATTTGGCCATTGTTGGATCCCTTCCCACCTACATTTGGGAAGAGGACCAGGGCCTCTGTAAATAGGGCTAGCCACCACAGTAGGAGGGGGACGGATCGGAGAGAAGTCATCTTAGAACGGATCTGGGATCGGTTCCATTCCATTCTCAACCACACAAGCTCACCAAGCTCAAGGACACCTCTCCTCAGGAGGCTGTTCTTCCCTTGTACTTGTTCATCCTCGGCCCAAGAGGCAATCCACCACACCACACTGGAGTAGGGTATTACACCACATCTGTGGCCCAAACCAGTATAAACCCTGTGTCCTTTGTTCTGCGAGCTCGACGTGCTGAGCTTTGAGATTGCGGTGAGGGTGTGAGCTAGGGGGAGGAGAGATCTTCGTGCGCACCCCAGAGTTCGAACCTCAAGGGTTTTGCCAGAACCCGAAATCCAACATTTGTCGCACCAGGTAGGGGTGCGCTGAAGCTTTCCTTCTGTTGATCCACGTTCCACTGCTCCACCGCATCCATGGCGGACGCGCGTTGAGCCCGGGCCGAGCGCCGGGCCGCCCTCCCCGCCAGTGTCGCTTAGACCGCCCCTATAGGAGGGCCTCCCCATCGTTCTCCATCACCTGTTGCCAACGCTGCTACCGGCCCTGACAGCAAACAAGCAGCAAGCATCATCACTGCACTCCTCCGTGCAGTGGGACGGCCGCACCGCCACCCTGTCACTAACTCCGGCCGGTTCATCGTCCCATGTTCGTCGCGCACCAACGGATGCGCAGGCCGCACTGCTCATGGCACGCGAGCTCCTGCGCTACCGCCCGGTCGACGACCTCTATGAGGACTGGCTAGACCGCATAGCCGAGCTCGTCAGCACCGCTGGGGGCTCTCCTCCACCATCCCTCTCGCTGCCTCGCCCACCTCCAGACGCAGGCGACATAGCTCACGGAGCGCCTCCGCCGCCTCCACAACAAGGCGGCACCCTCGCGCCGAGAGGCGCAGCTCACGGAGCGCCACCGCCTCCTCCGCGTCAAGACGGTGTCCTCGCCCCAAGACGCGCGGTCCCGCGGCGTGATCCGTCACGCTGTGTGCCCGCGCACGGAGAAGGAAGCTGCCAGGAGGTCCCTCGACCGCAAGAAAACGCTCCTGTGCTCCCGGCACCACCACGACAAGATCGCGTGCCGCCTGCGGAGGCGGCGCGTGGACATCAAGGGCAAGCTACGCCTCTGCAGAGGGCCCAAGTGGCCACAGCAGGTTTCCGCGCCTTCACTCCCGAGCTGTGCACCGTCGTTTGGCCAGGCAAGTTCAAGCCGAATCTGCCTCCGTGCTACGACGGCATCCCCGACCCCGCAGAGTTCCTGCAGCTCTATGAGCTGAGCATCGAGGCGGCCAACGACAATGAAAAAGTCACGGCGAACTGGTTTCCCATGGCTCTCAAGGATGGCGCTCGCTCATGGCTCTTGAACCTTCCCGCGGGATCAATCTCCTCCTGGAGTGAGATGCGTGACCGCTTCATCGCCAACTTCTAGGGCAATCGCGACCGCCCTGCGGCCATGGTGACCTACGCCGCATCAAGCAACAGCCGGGAGAGACCCTGCAGAAGTACATCCAGTGCTTCAACTGTGTTCGCCTCAAGATCCCCAAGGTGACAGACGAGGCCATCATCTCAGCATTTTCCGATGGAGTCCACGACGTCAAGATGAAGGAGGAGCTCACCATCCACGAGGAGCTATGCACGACTCTGGAGCTATTCAACATGGCAACCAAGTGCGCAAGAGCTAAGGAAGGGCGTCTCTCCCTCCTTGAGCTCCCTGCTGCCAACCCAGAGGAGAACAAAGCCAAGGTCAAGGACGTGAAGTGCAAGGGAGTATCCGTGCTCGCGGCGGAGCCAGACACGAAGCACGGCCGGGACCATCCCGAGTCATCCAAGAGCAGCCGTCCATTCTACGCCTTCCACAACGTACACAGCCGCAACACCAAAGATTGTCAAGAGCTCAGGGCCATCCGAGATGGACGCTTCGGTCGGTGCGGGCTATGGCCTAGGAGGAGGACGAGGTGGAGGACACTGGGACGACCGCGGCCCCCGCAAGGAGTGGCGCGACTGGCCTCGTGAGGTCCACTGGTAGGAGCAGCCTCATGAGGGCGCCTGGCGCGACCAGCCCCGCGAGGACCGTCCTCAGGGCAATCCTGGCCTCCCTCCGCTGCCGCCACCACCAAGAAGGAATGACGGCCACCATCAGGACGAGGGGGCTGCGGGCTTCCAAGTGCCACACGCCATCGCTTGCATCTTGGGCGGTGCTTAGGCCCAAGCTTCCCAGCGCATCTTCAAGCAGTTCTCTCGCGAGGTGAATGCATCCCTCCCCAGGCTCGAGGCCACGCGCCCGCTCAGGTGGTGCAAGTACGCCATTACCTTCAGCTCAGAGGACCAGCTCAAATGCGCGGCGACCGCCGGCGTCCTCCCGATGCTCTGTTCACCCGTCATCAGCAATGTCCAAGTCACCAAGACCCTCATCGATGGCGGCGCGGGGTTCAGTGTCCTGTCCGTTGATACGTTCGATAGCCTTGAAGTGCCCTATGATCAGCTACAGCCTACCAAGCCCTTCTCAGGAGTGACCGACGGCTCCACCACCCCGATAGGGCAAGTTCGTCTCCTTGTCACCTTCCGCCAGCGCGGCAAATACCACACCGAGCTTGTCGAATTCGACGTCGCCTACATCCGTCTGCCGTACAATGCCATCCTCAGGTACCCAGCATTAGCCAAGTTCATGGCAGTGACCCACCATGGCTACAACGTCCTCAAGATGCCAGGAAGCGGCGGAATCATCACAGTCCCCTGTGAAGAAAGAGATGCAGTGTGCTCCCTCGAGCATGCCTTCCAAGGTGCAGCAATCGAAGACCCTGACAACGAGGGCACACAGTACCCTCCTGAGGCCATCCCCAAGAAGAAGAAGCATCTACTCCACACAGGGCCTCAGGGGGGCGGTGTCTCTAGCAGCGCCGCCTCAGGATTTGCACCCGCACCTGGGGTGCGTCCCTCCCTCGCATAGGAAGACGCTCCCGGCGCCCTCCTCGGCCGAGGCTCGGGGGCTCTCTTCTAGAGGGCCTCACTGTAACGCCCCGAGACCGATGCGCCAGGTGTCTTCCAGTTATTCATTGTTGTTGCCTTGTCATTTGCTTGCGTGTTGCATCTTGCCATGTCATCATGTGCATTGCATCATCATGTTTTCAAAACTTGCATCTGTCCGCATCTCCCAGTTCTCTCCGTTGTCTGTTCCGAGCCCCTTTCACACTCGCACGCGCCCGCGCACCTCCAAAATATTATTTTATAAGTGGTCGGAAAATGTTCTCGGAATGGAATGAAAGTTGGCGTGCGGTGTTGTTATGTTGTTGGTAGGTCTCCAGCCAAGTTTCATCGCATTCGGAGTCCGTTTGATGCCCCAATGGATAACTATAGCGACAATATAGTCGGTCAAATCGTCGGACGTTTTCGGCCTCCGGAAGCTGCTGCCGGGCCTCTCTCTCTCCTCTCTTCTGAGCCCATCTCTCTCTAGCACAGCCCACCTAAACCCCCTCTGACCGGAACCGTTCGATTGCGATCGAAGGGTCCAGAAACGGCCTCAACCCCACCAAACCCTAACCCCTTCCTTATATAAACATCCCCACATGCCATTTTGGCCTCCTACCTACCCCCCTCCTCAAATTCCGTCGCTAGCCGCAACTTCCCCCTCGGATCCGACGCCGCCAGCCCACCTCCGCCACTTGGCGCGCCGCCAGCGGCCAGCGGCCGCCCAGCGCCGCCACCCTCAGCCTATCGTGCGCCTCCACGTCGCCCCAGCGCCCGCTCCAGCCAACCCTAGTGCGCCATGCGTTCCCCCCTACGCCCCACTTCACAGTGGCCCTGCCAGGCCCATCCACGGCCAGCCCAAGGCCATCTGGGCCTGGACGAGCCCATCCCGCCGCCGCCGCACGCAACCGAGGCACGCCTGTACCTCCCTGTTCGTCCCCGCCGCCTAGCGCTGCCCGGGATCCCGAGCACAGCAACCTCGCCGGTGACCCCAGGTCCTCCCTCGCCGACCCCGTCCTCCTCCTCCTTCGTTTTCGCCGCCTCTCTCAGACCTTGCTCTCTCTCTCTCTCGCGCGCGCAGGAGAGATCACCTTCGCCGGAGTCGCCCATTCCATCACCGTCGAGGTCGTTGCCGGCCTCCTCGCCCTGAACCGTCGTCGGATCCGGGACCACCTCGCCTGTTTCTGCCCGTTCCTGACCTCGCTGTCCGCATCCACCGTCATTTCCCCGTGCGCCACCCTTGCCGGAGCTCGGCCTCTACCGCCGTGGCTCTCTGTTGACAACCCTTGCCGGAGCTCGGCCGCTACCGCCGTGGCTCTCCGTCGACCGCGCCCTCATCGACCGCACGTGCCTGGGCCGCGTCTTGCATCAGCGCAGGCCCAGCCGGCCCAGTTATCGTCCACCGACCGGGCCTTGGCCCAGGGTGAGAACCTGCCCTCTGTGTGCCCCTGTTAGGTGAACTGGATTTCGGCCCGACTCATGTTTTTTTTCTGCGGAGCGATTTACTATTTATCCAGGAGTTTGGCAGTTTTGCAGAAAACCCCCAAGCATCATGCATTTAATAACTCACAAACGGTGCATCATATTAAAACAAATTATATATGTAAAATGCTTAGAATTTTGTGTAGATTAACAATATGCAACTTTCATCCATGTGAAAAATGTTTAAATTGCTGTTTGCATTAATTTTGCTCTAGTGCGATGCTAAAATGCTTTATTTCATAACTAAATAACTGTAGCTCCATTTTAAATAAACTTTATATGTAAATGGGGTGGAAAAATGCCTAGTTTAACATGGTGCTCTCATCTTGCATGTTTAACAACTCTAAAATATGGTTTAGGCAGAACAGTACCAAATCCATTAATTGCACATGAGGGTTTACCGGAATTGTTGTTTGATGTTTCTGCCCTCATTTAAAATGCCTAAATGTGTAGTTTACTTCTGCCTCCCCTCTTGCCATGTTTAATAACATTTAATATTGTTGGGTACATAAACAAGGGAGAACTAAATAATTGATGTGATGTTTCGTCAATATGCAACTCGTTGCATATTGAGCTCCACTTAATTTGTAGTATTGTTTGTGCACTTTGCCATGCCATGCCTCATTAAATCGGACATGCATCATATTTGGTTGTGCATCATGCCATGTTTACGCTTGGTTGTTTACCATGTTATTTGCTTCTTTCCGGTGTTGAATAAAACTCCTCCAGCAAGGCCCAACCTTGGTTTTACATTTGCCTAACAACCTATTACCCTTCCCTTGGGTCGGCCAACCCGAGGGTCATCTTCATTTGAACCCCCTCGGGCCAGTGCTTCTCTAAGTGTTGTTCCGAACTAGAGTCCTTTGCAGCGCCACCTCGGGGAAACTTGAGGGCTGGTTTTAGTTGTACGGAGTGCTCATCCGGTGTTGCCCTAAGAACGAGATATGTGCAGCTCCTATCGGGATTGTCGGCACATCGGGCGGTCTTGCTGGTCTTGTTTTACCATTGTCAAAATGTCTTGTAACCGGGATTCCAAGACTGATTGGGTCTTTCCGGGAGAAGGAATATCCTTCGTTGACCGTGAGAGCTTGTGATGGGCTAAGTTGGGACACCCCTGCAGGGTATAAACTTTTGAAAGCCGTGCCCGCGGTTATGTGGCAAATGGGAATTTGTTAATATCCGGTTGTAGATAACTTGACACTTGACTTAATTAAAATGCATCAACCGCATGTGTAGCCGTGATGGTCTCTTTTCGGCAGAGTCCGGGAAGTGAACACGGTTCTTGTGTTATGGTTGTGCGTAAGTAGTTTCAGGATCACTTCTTGATCATTTCTAGCTTCACGACTGTTGTGTTGCTTCTCTTCTCGCTCTTATTTGCGTATGTTAATCACCATATATGCTTAGTGCTTGCTGCAGCTCCACCTCATTACCCTATCCTACCCATAAGCTTAAATAGTCTTGATATTTCCATGTTTTCATCTTATCAGACCGCAGGGACTTCCACCATGCTGATGGGCAACGGTTCAAGTTCTTCTGTTCATGGTGTTGGCACGGTCGATCTGAAGTTTACTTCAGAGAAGATCATGCGGATGAAGAACGTGCATTATGTCCCCTCTGTCAATAAAAATCTTGTTAGCGGATCTCTTCTGTGTAGGGATGGCTACAAGCTTGTCTTTGAGTCGAATAAATTTGTAATATCAAAGTATGGAACCTTTATTGGTAAAGGCTATGAGTCAGGAGGCCTGTTTCATTTATCCTTGTCAGAAGTTTGCAATAAAGTTGTTAATCATGCTTGCAACAATAGTGCATCAAATGTATGGCATTCACGTCTCTGTCATGTTAATTTTGGTTGCATGTGGCCACTAGCCAAGTTGAACTTAATCCCTAGTTTCACCACTTTCAAGGGATCTAAGTGTCAAGTGTGTGTGGAAGCTAAGCAACCTCGTAAGTCTCATGCGACTGCGGAAACAAGAAATCTTGCACCACTAGAGATCATACGTTCATATCTTTGTGAAATGAGTGGTGTGTTGATAAAAGGTGTTAAGAAGTATTTTATGATGTTAATTGCTGACTCCACTAGATACTGCCATGTGTATCTTCTGAAATCTAAGGATGAGGCTTTGAACTATTTCAAGATCTATAAAGCTGAATCAGAAAACCAACTTGATCGAAAGATCAAGAGGCTTAGGTCCGATCGTGGTGGAGAGTATTTCTCAAATGAATTTGATTCCTTTTGTGCGGAACATGGTATAATCCATTAGAGGACGCCTCCCTATTCACCTTAGTCAAATGGGGTGGCCGAAAGAAAGAACTGTACTCTAACTAATTTGGTTAATGCCATGTTAGACACATTGGGTCTCTCCAAGGCATGGTGGGGGGATGCGATATTGACTGCATGGCATGTCCTAAACCGAGTTCCCACAAAGAACAAAGAGATAACTCCATTCGAGGAATGGGAGAAGAAAAGGTTAAAACTCTCTATCCTACGAACTTGGGGTGCTAGAGGCGAGGGTGTCCCGATCTTTCGATGAGATGATAACTATCGATTTGGTGGAGACGACTTTGACGATCCGACTACAAACGTGCACGACGTTGCGCCTTAGCAATCGCTAAACCAATCTCCTGAGGTTACTGACGATGCCGGAAGCACGGTCAGCCTGACCACGAAGGTCTATTCCTGCAAGCAATCGAAGAACGAGCAAGAATATGATAAAGCAATCTAAATATTGCAAATATATATGAGGTATTGATAATGGTGGGGATCCGTAAGCGGTCTTGGTCTGGTCGTTGGACACAAACGAAGTACACGAAGTTGCAATGGCTAACTTTTAACTAAACAAATCCCAAGGAAA